>NC_134568.1:58321976-58599476 GCF_050947875.1 Dermacentor variabilis | reverse complement strand
ACTGAAATGTTAATACTCAACGTCAACAAATGGCATTGAAAGCAAATTGCGCTATTGTTGAAACATCATTCAGAAAGTTGACAAGTGTTGATAATTGGCCCTCGACATTTTGTCGAAACACCATTGAGACATTTCAATTTGAAAATCATTGGGTGTATTGCTGAAACCATGTATTTCGATATTGAAAGCCCATTGGAGTGTTGTTATAAAGTGTTGTGTGTCGATATTGAAAGTCGATTGAAGCATTGTTGCAGATTTGTTGGGTTTGGCGATGTGTTGAGTTTTGGCGATGTAAATAAACTTCAACTTCTACTTTGTGGGTTGGCACTGGCATGACTGGGCTCACCACGTCTGGTGTCAGCAATTTGTGGGAGGCAGCGCAGAAAAGTAGCCGCCTTGGCAAAGGTTTATTTAGGCCAGCCAGCCATGGTGCAGCGGGATCTCGGGAGCGGCCAACTACACGGCCGTTCGCGTCGAGCACGCTAGCGTGTCCTACTCTTGCGCTACCTGCACGCGAGCCCTCTTCTTCTTCGCCGGAATTGGAGGCGATAGTCGCGCCGCTACAAGTCTCAACATTGAAAGCCCAATCAAATATTGCTCGAGCTGTATTCAGTGTAAACACTGAAAAGATTGAAAAATTATGGGGTTTTACGTGCCAAAATCACAATCTGATTATGAGGCACGCTGTAGTGGGGGACTCCAGAAAAACAACACTGAAAAAAATGTTGAAAGCCCATTAGGCCCCCAATGTGTATTTAGCAGTGTTTAAAACTGCACTTTTCATAAAATACTGCTCAGTTGTGTTGTCACATAGCATTGTTTGTGATGTCACGTTGATACAGTTCTTGAGGTGTGGATCAAATTTAAATACAGGCGCTTTTGCATTGCAGGCCTGGGGTAAAAAGCATGCTCTTTGATAGCCAGTAATAAACCATATTTAAAGCCGCTAGCAGAAGCGTTATGCCAGTTTTCAATTGGCTTAACACAGCAAAATCAACGGTCCTCCACGAAATCAACAGTGCAAAACTAATGCAGACAAAAACTATTTTTCTAGGTAAGGTGTACATTTGTAACCAAATATCTGTGTAAATGTATAACCATTTCTAGCTTGAGAACATCGGAAACTTCTTAAAAAGTATTGCGAAGTACACAATGTCCGCAGCTTGACACCATGACAAAATTAAATACTGACAGATCTGTTCTGTGTGGCCCTCAATTAAAACATTTCCCAAAAGAAATAAATATTAAAAAATAAATAAATACCTGAATAAATATATGCACAAGCAGTCTTATATGACAGTAAGCAAGAACACTAAAAAAAGGTACTTGCTTTCTTTATTAGGTAGTCAGTGGTACCATAACCATGGCACAATTCGCATGAGCCCACAAAAGACACTGCTATGTGGGGTGGTCGTCTTTGAGCTCGATGGAATTTTTAAAGGCTGGCTGCTGCAGTTAACGTAATTCTATATCGAGGTGGATTATACAGAATGCCTGACATTACTTGCATGAGAAATGAAAACACATATTCAGCTAATTAACAATTAAGTTAATTACTATTATAATTAATTACTTTACGGCACCTATTGCAATTTACGAATTGTAGCCCCGGTGACGTTACAAGGTACATGCACTTAAAATGAATTCCCAGAAGATGGCTTCATCAGTAACACAGATGACAGAGAAGCAATGTTGTGGTCTGCGTTTTATTGCCAAGATACGCACGCTCTGACGCAACGCGGCTTGCGCTTGGTGTAGGCCGGGTACACCATACAGTCATTGCACATATAATTCCAGAATGACACCAGTGACGATAAACGCCATCAAACTGTCAGTAAAAATGCACTGTTGTTCCATTTACTTTTTCAGCAAAACGTACTTCTATGCATTGAAGCAGAAAAGTAAATAGAACACCCACGTATTTCATCCAATATTCCTAGAAAAATCTCGAAACTGGTGTCATCCTGCAAATTAATTTCAAATCTATACGTTTTGCAAACTCACTGGCCACAATTTGTAAATTGCAACATGCGCCGTATAGTAACTAAGTGAATTAGTAATCTTGTGAGAATCAGTTGAATACATGTTTTCATTTCTTGTGATAGCAATGTCCACCTCTCAATAAACCAGCTCAAAAAGAATTATGCTATCTGGCAGAGGCAACTTAAAGAAAGATTATGTAAAACTGCAAAAGGATCACACTGTATAATGCTCATTTATTGGTTGAAAGGTGCTTGCCAATTTCACTAAACCTTATATACTTTTGAAACAACACGGAAGTTGCAATAAATGATGCCATGGGAGCAGTTTATTGTGCTGCATTACTTGTTGCATGATCCAATTGTGTTTTCTGCCATCATAACTAGGTTCCTGAGCAAGTTAGTCCATGTCAAGCAACTTACTCATTTTGACTACTACAAATTTTTATGTGAAAAACTATAGCTATTAGTGACCTTTTATTCCTCGTGTGAGTTCTATTTCAATTTTTTTTCAGCGCCACAAAAGATAATACACGAATTCACAAGATATCTGATTTCATGCATACATGAAAGGCACATCACTGCCATTACCGAAGAGCTTTTGTTTCACTTTAAATTTAAGCCAACTTATACCTCTTAATTCTTACTCATGTATTTTTGATAGCAAAATGAACCACTTTTGTGAACTTATGTAAAATACAGTTTTTATTGAACAGAATCACTCTGACAATGACACACATGCACTTGCAGGTTGGTCATTCCATGCCAAATCGACCAGTGTTTTTTCAACACCACAGATATAGCTGAAAAAATTTCCATGTTTACTGAAGTTCAAAACTCCTCCCCCACTTTTATTTATTTTTGCCAAAAATTTTGTTCTGGGCCGTCCAGCGAGCCGAGGAAGCTGCCAAGGGCCAACAACCCTTGGCTGAAACCTAGGCGGGGTTCAGGCCCACCCCACCAAATCGCAGGGGCCTGAATAAAGTTATTTGAATGAATGAATGAAAAATTTTGTGGCATTTTTGGAGACAGTTTATTTCTCCTGCCCAGCTGGGCTACAGGATGTCAATCAACATTTGTTTCAATGGCATATTGTACAGACTGAGGCCTTTAAATAGTGTGCTTGGAAAGACGGTGAAGTGATGTGACTGCCAAAATAGCCAATTTTTCAAATATGTGCATATTTCGAGTGCTTTTGGCACCAGCAAAAACGAGTAAAACTAAAATGTAATTTTTTCTCGTAACGCAGAAAAATTCACAAAACAGAATGTAAACATGGAATGGCAGGCCGGTTGACGTAGTATAGCAGAAAAATTTTAGAAGCTTTGGGGGTTCAGCTGATCGCCTGTAAAGAAACTGTAAAGTCCTTATCTTTTGCAAGAAGCTTCGCGTTCAAGGCCAGAAAAGCAGCTTTACTTGTTCGCTTAAAAATATACGCGATATATCGTTGCATAGCTCTACATGTCTGCTATGCATGGTGAAGTTGAAAAAGGTACTACAGTTAAAACTCGATCTAACGAAACCCAATTTTACCAAGTTCACGATATAACAAAGAAATTTCCATTCCGTATTTCCGTATATTTCCGTATATTTTTCAACGGTTGCTTGTAGGCGCATGAGTAGCGGCTTGCGAGTGCGCATCTATTTCGTATTTCGCGTATCTCGCGACATTTAGTTTTTTCTTCGAAAAAACAAAATCATTTATTATTCATTATCATTATCATTATTATTAAAATCATTATCATTATCATCATCATTATCAGTCATTTTTAAAATCGTTCATTTATTAAATGCATTTATTTCGTGCTGAAGTGTGCCTGGTTGTTTTATCGAAGAAAAAACAACCAGACACACTTCAGCACGAAATAAATGCTTGATTCGTAGGTTATTTAAGGTGCCCTACAACTTTGTAATTTATATGCTTGCGATTTAATCAAAAATTATAAAGTTCACTAATTAAAAGTAATAAAGAAATACGTTGTTCTGAAAGAAATACTGGCCGTAAGTACATACGACTTCGGCCACTGTGCAGTCGGTACGATTTCTCTAGAGCTCTTGGGTATCTTTAAAATCTTGGTCCAAGTTAGCTGGGACACCCTGTGTATATATACATATATATATATATATATATATATATATATATATATATATATATATATATATATATATATATATATATATATATATATATATATATATATATATATATATGCAATATGCGCATCTACTGGGTGGGCAGGCCGCGGTAGATAGATGGAGGAAGCACTTGGAGAGTGGTTTCGGTATGGCTGCGAGCGGACGTGCCGTGCATGGACTCCTCCTTCGAAGTCCACAGCGACCGGACATTTCGACTTGAGGCTCTCAACATCGCCACCATCGTATCCGGGAAGGTGAGCCGCCCATTTTGAGCCCACCCGGTTGTCACTATCCCGCCCGGGTCGGATTTTTCGGCCTTTCCTCCGTCTCCCTGGTGCACGCCGAAGCTACGCCTGTTTTAGGCCTAGCATCCGTGGCCCCCACAGCCCATTCAGCCATGGAATATCAAGTAAACGGCACTGACATCGACCCCGTCGAAGCCTTAAACGGGGAATGGGAGACTGTGCTGCGTCTCCGCAAACAGTACTGGAAGGCGACCACTCACTATCCCCAAACGGGACCCAAGGGCGGCGACGGCCGTTCAACCGCCGAGATATCCCGAGCTGCGGCGCCGCCAGCTGCGCAGCACCAGCTGCGTACGCAACACGCGCCTCTCCCGCAACTTCCGCGGGGAGACTTCAAAATCGTAGTCCGACAACGCGGCGGTTTGGACGTAACCAAGGAGACCCCTCGAACGCTCTTCGCAGCAATCTGTGATGCGACGAAAATCCACCTGCAGGAAGCGCTCGCTCAGGACCAGGTGCGGCTGCATCCAACAAACAATACCTTGACGATCAGCATTCCAGAGAGGCTCGAGTTCGGGCTTATGCCCAAATAACGTTAATCCGCATCGGCACGAGCGCAGCTGATGTCACCGCATACCTCGCTCCGCCCGATGACGCCGTGAGGGGCGTCATTCACATGGCCCACAGTCGCGAGTCGAACGGTGAAATCCTGAAAGGACTTGTTCCCTTCAATCCTCAACTACCAAATATTAACGCTCGGCCCTTCGGGAAAAAGTGATCCATTATTATCACTTTCGCTACCGGCCCCCTACCCAAAGCTGCCCGCTTTTGGGCTGGTATTCACACTTGCTTTCCTCATCGACCCAAAATGGAGGCTTGCTACAACTGCCGCCGTATTGGACACCGCCAGGATGTCTGTCCCGCCCCAACTGGCGATGTTGCCACAATTGCGGTGACAAGCACACGCCAACGGAACCCCCAACCTGTGCACCCAAGTGCATCGTCTGTGGAGACGGACATCATACTAGGAATATTCAATGTAAGTACCGGTACACCCGCCCGCCACCACGCACCCAGCCAATCACCGGACGCCAGTCAAGAACCCGGGAGCAGAAGCCAGCCCTGCAAAAGTAATCGCGCAGTGCAAGCACTGCGCGCTCTATTTCACGTGACCGTAGCCACAAGCCCCAGCAGGACCTCACCTGGGCTGACCGTGCAAGGAAATCGCCGCCTGCCCGCGCCCAGAAAATTCCGGACCACAACGAAGGGGAGCTCCGGGCCCTGCGGGAGGAGGTCCTCACTGAGAGTTCACTTCCTTCTCCTACTCTTTCTCACTCCCCCCAACTTCACCTCCTGCTCTATCACAAACCAACACCGCTCCCTCTCAATTACCCCCTAAAAAAAAAGAAACGTATCACTCCCCCACTCATCTCCGAGCCGATCGATGTCGACTCCAAACTGAAAGACCTCTCCGCCCAATTCGACAAAAAACTCAAAGACATTGAGGTTCGCCTCGAAAGCAAATTCAATGCTCTCATCACTGACCTCACTACGAAAGGGGAGACGCACATGGAATTTATACTTCAGAAAATGGTCAACCTCCTCGAAGCACGCCTCACGCAGCTCCCCCCGCTCTTTACCCCCTTCTCCCCACAGCACAACTAACTGCCATGGAATCCCGCATCCCAACAGACGCGAGACTAACCCCTCTTATCCATCCCTCTACGCTCCAATATGGCGGGACGCATCAACAATAACTCTCTTGACATCATAACCTGGAATTGCCGCGGCTTCCTGGGCAAGCGCGCGCCCCTGCGGCTTCTACTTCCTACACTTTCCCCAACACCCCAAGTCCTTCTCCAAGATACCGCCAATCAGGCTACACTCCCAGTTACAACTCCACACACTCTGACACCACAAACAGACCCAGGGCGTCCACACTTGTGCACCACACTCTAACACACGACACATTACATCACGTCAGAGACGCCCTGCGGGATCACCGAAATTATCCATCATACACATACACTCCCATCCATCTTTATTGCCAATATCTACCACCCCCCATCCCAACCGATGGCCTCGTTGGACTCCCTCCTCCGAGAGTTGTACCGCCTAGCAGGGAAGCACCCCGTACTAATCGGTGGGGATTTCAAGTCAGCACAATGACTGGGGATACAAAACAGCCACACACAGAGGTTGCAGGCTCTGGCTGCTCATGCAGAACCTCTAACTTTCCGTCCACTACAAGTTTCAGATGCCTACGCGAATCGGCAACAGTGTCAGCATGGACACTAGTCCGGATCTGGTGATCAGCCGCTCCCTTCGTGATGTGACCTGGACGAGAACACAACACACTGGGCAGTGATCATTACATGATACAAGTCACAGTTTCATTCAAACCACCCCGCCACACCTACATGACACCGAAACTCATTAACTGGGATGCTCTCTGCACCACGCGGACTGCCCTCCCTGACAACCCCATCACCGACATCACCGACTGGGTAGACTCTCTTCACACTGACATCCAACACATTCGCAGCAGAATGAAACCACCACAGACACCCAAACACTAGACACTGTTAGGATCGGCCTGAAGGGTTACGGCTCTGCAAAACTATCTCAGCCCGCTGCAGGTGCTTCGATCGATCCGCGGTGGTGGCGCCCTTCAGAGAACCAGTGAGGACGACAGCGCTAACCAACCATGAACTCCCTTCGGAGAACTAGAGACTACGGCAGCAGGGCTGGCCACATTTGGCGCCCCGTGTATTGTTAATTGATTTGCCGGGTCTTCATGGTCTCTCTCTGCAGCAAGAAGAGCTTCCCTAACAAAAGGGTGCTTTGCGGTACGTTTTCCCCGGGCCCCAGGATTCGTCACAGTCTGCTGACACTCGTGGCGACTACAGGAGAAAGGCAGCTCTGGAATTTAGAGGCGCAGGGCAATGGACAACCGGCGGGCACACTGCGGGGTCAGCTCGGGGAACAAACGCGCCTATCAAGACTCAAGATAATGGACAACCGGCGGGTAGACTGCGTTGACGTTTGACGCTGCGAATCGGCGGTGAACTGCCGTTTCCCTCACCTAGGGATCTAGGGAACACGGAGTGTTTATAAGCGGCTGTTGTCGGCTGCTAGGATGTGCTCGTCAGGTGCTCTCAGCGTGATGTGTGCTGCGTGTTTGGTGCTCTTGCTCGTCTGTGTGCTCGAGAAGGTGCGCGTCTTCGTGCTCGTGAGCTGTGCGCTCGTTTGCTGTATGCTTCGTCTTGAATGCTCCATTTGGGAGCCACGCTAGACTGTCGATGTGTCTCCTGTTTTAAATGTAAATACTGTAATTAAACCCTGCACGCCTAGTTCCTCCCAAGTTCCTCTCTACGACCTTCAACCCTTACAAATGGTGGCACCGGCAAGATCGCCTGACAACTCCTACAACTGTATGTACGCCAGCGGTGGGATGGTCCGATAACTCTAATAACACCCGACTCGCCCACGTCTGGGAGGCCTACCACAGCCTCCTAAAAAGGTGGAAACGGGGTAAACTTAACACAACGCCAAAGAAACGCTTAGCCGCTTTGCAATCCCAAATTCAACTACATTCGGAGGAGCTATGCAGCTCAAATTGGTGGCAAGTATGCGATGGCATCGCCGGCAAACTGACCACCAAACGCGCGTGGCACCTCCTCCGACTCCTCATCGATTCATCGAAAACAAAAAACACCCCCCAGCACCACGTCACCCGGCTCATACACACACACATGGACAACCCCGATGTTCTCTTGGGTACACTCCGCGACACATACATCTCACCTGGCATACCATCTCATCTCCCCTCATACACAGGACATTTGCAACCCGAACCCGACACCGACATAACAGAGGCGGAGGTCAGAGCAGCCCTCATGACTCTCCGCAATAATTCCGCGCCCGGCCCCGACCAGATCACCAACACAACGCTTCGTAATCTGGACAATCAATCGATTGCTCGCATCACGGAGTACTTCAACCAGTGCTGGAAAGAGGGCACCCTTCGCCAGTCCTGGCGACGCGCAAAGGTAATCTTCATTCCGAAGCCCAACAAACCACTTACACTCCAAAACCTTCGCCCAATCTCGCTAACCTCGTGTATCAGAAAGCTTTTCGAGCATGTGGTATCAGCGAGGCTCACACAGCACATGATAGACCATGACTTATACTCTCACAGCATGGTGGGACTCCGCCCCCATTTGTCCCCAAAAGACGCCATGTTGCAAATCACCCATGATATCTTCGATCCGCTCATTCCAAGCCACACCAAGGCAGTCCTGGCTTTGGATATATCCAAAGCCTTTGATCGCGTCGAACATCACGCGATCATGACTGCACTCTCCCCACTGAATGTGGGCGCACGTACGTACACCTACATTAAGGCATTCCTCACAGCACGCACGGCTGAGCTTCACTTCGGCCCGCTCACCTACCCCACATACTCACTAAAAAGCGTAGGCACTCCGCAAGGCTCCGTCCTCTTACCTTTCTTATTTAATATCACTCTCATCCCCCTAGCACGACAATTGGCAACCGTTCCTCACCTGAAACATACTCTCTACGCTGATGGCAATACGCTATGGACTACCCATGGCAGTGATGCCACCATGCAGGACACCATCCAAGCAGCCACCAATCTGACCCAAAACTATGCAGTTAGCGTAGGACTTTCTTGTTCTCCAGAGAAGTCTGAGCTGCTGTGCATTCGTCCCAAGAACAGCAACTCGCCCTGCTCCCCCATCGTCATCGAGCTGGACGGTAGACCGATACCAGAGGTCGACACCCTCAGGATACTTGGTATGCATATTCAGAGTGATGGGAAGCACACGACTACACTCCGGAGACTTAAGCAGGTAGTAGGGGCGATCTCGCACCTCATCTGCTGGGTCTCGGGCCACCACAGAGGCATGAGGGAGCGTGATCTATGCCGACTTGTTCACGCCTTTGTACTCAGCCGTGTACTCTACTCCACCCCCTATCTCAAGCTCTCTCGCCGTGACACTGACGCCATGGAGGCTCTTATTCGCCGGGCATACAAAGTCGCCCTCCACCTTCCCATAAATACAACTACCGACCGACTCTTACAATTCCTCCACAACACAATCGCGGCACTTGTAGGCGCGCACCGCCAAGCACAGTACCTTCGTCTCGCACAAACCAACACTGGCCGGTATATACTGTACTCGCTTGGAATCTGGATACCAGCCAACGATCCGACATTACGCCCCATATCAAAACCCTTACACCGCGAACTGCTCATTAAGCCACTCCCCCGTAACATGCACCCTGACCACCACGATAAGCGCCGCAGAGCTCGAGCTACAGCACTCCACCGTTATTACGGCTCCGAACCGACGCCGTATGGGTAGACGCAGCCTTCAAGGGTGATGAAGCGGTCGCTGCCGTGGTGAATCACACTCTCTCTTCGATCGGAACGAACACACTCCCCCCAGACACCTCTCCCGAAGCTGCAGAGGAAGCCGCCATTGCCCTAGCTATCATCAACACAGAAGCACCGGTATGTTTTATCAGACTCCAAAACTGTAATCCTAAATTTCTCATGAGGCCGAGTCCACGTCCCTGCTTTTTGCATACTGGACTCGCACGTTGCACCCCCGCCCCGTCATGTGGAGCTGATTTGGGTGCTCACGCACTGCGGGAATCCTGGAAACGAGGCCGCCAACCTCTTAGCCCGAGGTTATTTAAACCGGGCTCTTGCGGCCTCCGATCCGGGATTCACGAAGGAATGCGCGCACACTTTCAACGAGCCCTCCAAGGCGGCGCGTCAGCTGTACCCACACCGAACAAATCCCTTAGCAATCGGCAAGCAACCCTTTGGCGCCGATTACAAGCTCACACTCTGCCATCTGCTCTGACTCTTTCTCACTATCACCCACTTTTCCTCACATCAGCCTGTAATCTCTGTCCCGAACCTCGCGCTTCTGCTCTCCACCTCCTTTCTCATTGCCCTCCGACGGATCCTCCCCCGCGGGGCCTCGAGCACCTGAAGACCTGGGAGGACTGGAAGACCCTGCTGCACTCTGGAGACCCGGTCCTGCAGACCATGGCTACTGATCGGGCTGCCAGCGTTATGGACCGAAGCAACGTAAACGCTTGAGTGCAGTGGGGTCGTGCGGGGGCCCGGGAGCCTGCGTGCCCCAAACTCCTCAGTCTTACAATAAAGTTTTTATGATGATGATGATGATGATGGGAGCACTTGCTCACCCCACTCTCAAGAGCAAGGGAGGGGGCAGGTCACGTAACTTGAACCATAGGTGTATCCACCTGCATGGTTGGCAGGGGTTACCTGCCCCTCTACCCTTCCGGTAGATAAGCATACGATTCAAGTTACGCGAAGCACCCTGAATATGTCTAATAATGATTATATGATTATACTGCTCACAATAACTACCTGATTGCTCTGCGCATTACTAAGCACAAATCTTTCAAATGCAGTTTCATCCACTTTCATTTTCATTAATTTATGGTTTCTTTATTTCATTTATTAAGCACAAGTAATTTTCCCTATGTTGTCCTTGGTGTCAGTGTTTGTTGGCTTCTTATAATATCTCATGATGGAATTTACCTTTGTTATATAACAGTAAACTTTCTCTATCGACAGGCGTCGATAAAATGAATTCCAAGGTGTTAAAGAACGCCAGACATACCATTACTGGATATCTTTGTATTTTCTTTTTTGATTCGCTCTTTGTAGCCCACATGCCAAATGATGGGAAAGTGGGGAAGGTCATTCCTGTCTACAAATGTGGTAATGATTCTCACTAAATTACCGCCCCGTATCATTAATAAGTGTCCCGTGCAAAATTATTGAGCATCTCATTTATTCTCATATCATGGCACTTCTCCATAAAAAAACTTTTTCATCCATCCCAGCATGGCTTTTGAGAGGGCTTCTCATGCGAGACACAACTGGTCATTTTTATTCATGATTTGCATGTTAACCTCGGCACCAACATACAAACTGACGCCATTTTCTTAGATTACGCAAAACCGTTTGATGGAGTGCCGCATCAACGATTGCTGTTAAAATTAAACCAGTTAAACTGGGACCACAACGTTCCGGTTTGAATCAAGGAATCAGTTTAACCTATGTCAACACGTTTTTGTTAATAATCATACCTCTGACCCTGTTCCTGTAACATCTGGTGTACCCTAAGGTTTTTTTTCTCGATCCTCTACTTTTTCTAATGTGCTAACGACTTGCCTCAACACTTATCATGCCAAATCTGAACGTTTGCGGACAATTGTGTAATTTACCGATCAGTTTCTAACCATTGCAACGCAGTAAAACTTCATGATCTAGACCGTGTCCAGGAATGGTGCGACCGGTGGCTAATGACCCTTAACCCGACTAAATGCAAACTACTTACCAATACCCGCCAAAAGCGCCCCATTACATCCCCGCACACAAGTGTTAACGAACCTATAAAACCAGTAACATGGTTCAAATACGTAGGCGTTACGTTGTCCAATGACTCGTCATGGCGTGCGCATGCTACAAATATCATATCATCGGCAAATTGGACTCTCAGTTTTCCGAAACTTCAGCTTCGTCACGCGCCCCAACACGTTAAATTACCAGCCTATAAGTCACTTATTCGTTCGAAACTAGAGTATGCGTCTGCCATATGGTCTCCGCATCAAGTATGTCTCGTAGATGAACTTGAAGGGGTACAAACTCGTGCCGCCAGATTCATTCACTCATTCTCACGAAGTCAGTGTTACCGCCCTCAAAGCGGAATCTGGGCTGCAAACTTTATCCCTGGCTGACGCATAGCAACACCTTGTCTCTTGCATAAGCTTTACTATTCATCACTTAATAGTGCTCCTTACATCACCACACCCGCATACATATCTCCTCGCACTTGTCACCAACTGCAAGTTTCAAGTAGATGTGTGAGAACTGTTAATTTTTCAGCATCTTTTTTTCCTGGTGCAGTCAAAAACTGAAACGGCCTTCCTCACCATATCGTCGCTTTCACCTGCCCATCATCTTTTTCTGCCAATGTGGCTGAGTACCTGTTGTCGCAAATTTGAGTGTTTCATTTCTTCTTTATGTAAACCCACCCCTTATGTAATTCTCCCTAGTGGCATTTTTAAGGTAAATAAATGAAATAAAACAATATATATGTGCAAAAAACGCACACATATACATGTGTGTGTGCGTTTTTCACGTAAATTCCGAATCTCAATGTTGCTCGATAAGGCTTAATAATACACAATATTATTCAAGAACAACTCAACAGCATTTAATCTATGTCTTTACTATTGAGAACTACCGAACAACATTATTCTTGAGTTATTGCTGTGTGATTTCAATAAATGAAGCATTATTGAAATGATTTTGAGTGAAATGTTCGTCAACAATATGCCAACAAAATTTCAAGTCATTTTAAAGGGGTAGCCCCTGTGCATAAGCTTAACCTTGCCGGAGCTCCGTACCCTGTGAAGAACGAAAGAAGCTCTGTTCGTACACTTGCAACTTCAGTACCCTTGAAAGCGATCCCTAATGCACACAAAAACAGAGTTCTTCATGACGCGGGTAGCGAGAAAACTTAGCCCACCCATGTCAAATCGTTTGCGAATATGCCCCGCCGAGGCGACTCGACGGCCAACTGCCATGGTGGTGATTGCGCCGAGACGCGGAAAAAAAGAAGAAATAGAGAAAAGGGTGAGAAAACTACCACGTGACGGTGCTCAACCAAATTGGAAACGCGGACCTTTTCTCCTGCCTCATCTTAGGCTCCTGATAGCAGCTGGGATGGCAAGATAAAAGTATGTCGCTACCTTTAGTTTTATAGAGGGGACTTACTGACGCGCGGAGACGAGCGTCTTCTGGTGGTGCTGCAAGGAACCTGGCGGCGCGCGCAGCGTGCATGCTGCACGGTGATTGGTTGGCCTATTCGGCAAGGGAACAGCCAGGCCGCAGCGCCTACGGTCACGAAACCGGGCGAGGCTCGCAAAGCTTCGCCTTAAATACTTAAAATATTATACATAGTTATGAAGCCACTTTTCTTCAGGTCTGACCGGGATGGTCTCATGGCGAAGGTTCGCGGTTCCAACTTTAATTTCCTCCTCTTCTATATCATGGATCCAGGCTAAATTTCCTGATTTATGCGAGACTAACCATGGTCCGAAGGACAGTATTTGAAGTTTTAAATAAAAACTTTGAAACCACTACCAAAACGCATAAACAGAAAAAACGGCAGTGGCACAAAACGCACGCTTTCATAGCTCTGGGAGATCATACAAAAACTTCTCGAGTGGCAGCTTAAAAAAAAGGCGTTCTATAGGCTTCTTTTTTGTTTGTTTGTTCGTTTGTTGGTTGAGGCAACAGTGCAACATGCTCTGGACGAATCCTCTGTCGACCACTGATACTATCACTTTTGCGTGACGTGACGTCTGGCACGACCCATCACTAGAGCTACGGGTGTTCTGCTTGGCGGCTTAGGCAGTGCATCGTAATTTGAAAGTGATTTACGTGAAAGTGATTGCTCGGAAACAGCGTTCTTCTATGGGTGCAGATAAAAACTACAAAGAAGTCGATGTGTCTGAGGCAACGAAAATGGGTGATCGGAGCTTACGAGGGGAGCTTATGCCGAGTGCATTCATTGAACGGAATTGCGCTAGTTTGGCTGTGCTTTGTGTTTGCGTCAACCCTGTTTCTGTCGACTTGAAATCTGTGTGGTCGTCAGCGCACAACTGCTTCCTTCAACTTTGATAGAGAAGAAATAGGATAAACATCTGTACAACCTTGAGGCTTCTCCTTTACCGGCGTGTCCGAGGGCAGCAAGGCATCCGGAATGCCCATGTAGTGAGGCAGCTCTCCGTCGTACCACACCAGGAGCTCTTCGTCCGGGTGAATGGCCTGCGAGGCGGTTGGGCAAATCAGAGCTTCCAGCAAGTTAATTTTCTGACTGGTATAAAAGCATGCACGATTAGAGTAAATGAATGTTGGCAAGTGCAGTTTCAAGACGGGACAAGAAAAGACAGCGACACACGGGGAACGGTGTCTTTCTCTTGTCCCGTCTTGAAACTGCATGCGTTCACCAGTATCCAATTATTAGTATGAACCAACTAGCCGAGCAACGCATTTTGATAGCCTATGATAAGGAAGTTGCGATGGGTTTGCGAGTGCTCCGCCGACGAGACACGCTAAACAGCCAGGCGGCAAGATGCAAAGATGCAATATACGCACGTAAATAAACCAACTCCGAATATAATACGAGGGGATACTTTGGGTGTCTAAGAAAAGGAAAAAAATATATAATAAAATGTTGTTACGGGGATGTAGGGAGTATATAAAAACTGTTTTTACAATATATATACAGGATGAGTCAGAGTAGATAAGAAGGCTGACCACCAACAATACGCAGCAGGACCCCCCGGGCGGTGCAGCGCCGTCTCGGCGCATGGTAGGCGAAGAATTGCGAGCGAAGTATGGCCTCAGCCACGAAACGTGCACGACGTCAACAGGCGTCGGACTTGAGGATGCATCAAACTGTAGCGGCGAAACATCGTAATTTACGTCGTTAACTTGACGTAGGACTTCATACGACCCTGTGTAGCTAGAGAGAAGCTTCTGGGAGAGACCAACCCGATGACATGGTAACGAAAGGAGCACCCAAGCACCTGGCGCGAACTTAACATCGCGATGGCATCGGTCATAACGCTCTTTTTGTATATGCTGCGAAGCTAATAAACGAGATAGGGTAACCTGACATGCCATGTGAGCGCGATTGATGACTTCACGAACGTACTCAGTTGCAACATGTGGCACAGAAGGGAGGATGGTGTCAAACGGTAATGTGGGGTCGCGAACATACAAAAGTTAAAAGGGTCAACATCCTGCGGTGTCATGTCTGGACGAGTTATACGCGAACTTCACGTAGGCCAGCTTGGCGTCTCAGTCGCGGTGATCGTTGGAGACGTGCATGGACAGCATCTATGTGATTGTTTCATTGAGACGTTCCGTAAGACCGTTCGTTTGTGGGTGGTAGGCGGTGGACAGTTTGTGCTCAGGGACATAAGAGCGGAGGAGGTCGTCGACAACTCGAGACAAGAACGAGCGGCCACGGTCTGTAAGTAACTGTCGAGACGCACCATGGTGGAGAATAACGTCATGAAGGAGAAAATTGGCGACGTTGGTTGCGCAACTAGTCGACAACGCCTTTGTTATCGCGTAGCGTGTGGCGTAATCACTACCTACGGCGATCCACTTATTCCCACTAGTCGTCATCGGAAAAGGGCCAAGCAGGACAAGGCTCACGCGAAAGAACGGTTGAGAGGGAGCTTCAATTGGATGGAGTCGCCCGACAGGTGCCAGGGGAGGTTTCTTCCGGCGTTGACACAATTCGCAGGTTGCGACTTAACGGCGCACAGTGCGGTAGAGACCCGGTCAGAAGAACCGGCGTCGTACGCGGTCGTATGTACGCAAAACTCCAAGGTGTCCCGCCGTCGGTGCTTCGTGAATTTGTTCGAGAACGACGGATCACAGATGACGAGGAAGGACAAGGAGCAACTCAGGGCCGTCAGGGTTGATATTGCGGTGGTAGAGGATGCCGTCATACAGCACGAACATGCGGCACATGCCGTCGGTGATGCCCAGATTCCACTCCGGCGATGATAGACTGTAAGGATGCGTCACGTTGTTGTTCAGCGCGCATGTCGGTCAAGTCAGTCAAAGCCATCACGCAGGCCACCGGATCATGCGCAACAGGATCGGGAGGATCTATGGGGTGACGCTAGAGGCAGTCAGCGTCCTTGTGGAGGCGTCCAGTCCTGTAATAGGCACTAAATGAAAATTCCTGGAGCCGCAGAAGCCAGCGACCATGCCGTCCAGTCGGGTCCTGAAGGGAAGACAGCCAGCAGAGTGCGTGGTGGTCTGTGACGACCGAAAACGTGCGGCCCTACAAATATGGCTGGAACTTGGTGACAGCCCAAACAAAAGCCAAGCACTCCCGCTCGGCGATGGAGTAATTTCTCTCGGCAGGTGACAGCAGGCGGCTGGCGTAACGCACTCGGTACCATTCTGTTGTTGGGCGAGAACAGCGCCGATGTCATTGCCGCTTGGGTCAGTGTGGACTCCGGTCGGTGCAGATGAATCAAAGTGGGCGAGTACGGGAGGGGTGGTCAGAAACCCGATGAGAGCGGCAAACGCGTGAGTCTGCTCCGGGCTCCATGAGGATGGCGTGTTCTTTAGAAGATCTGTCAAAGGCCGAGAAACGTCGGCGAAGTTTTTGATGAAAGGGCGAAAGGAAGAACACAGGCCGACAATGCAGCGTACGTCAGAAGCAGAACGTGGCACAGGGAAACTGCGTACGGCGCGAACTTTTTCCGGATCTGGTTGAACACCGGATCGTTCAACGAGGTGTCCCAACACGGTAATCTGACGGCGCCCGGATTGACACTTCGTGGAGTTCTGTTCGAGGCTGGCTTTCTGGAAGACCGCAGGAATGTGGCTGCCGAACGTGGGAGAAAAAACAATAACCTCGTCAAGGTAACAAAGACAGGTGGTCCCCTTGTAGCCTTACAGAAGAGAGTCCATCATACGTTCAAATGTCGGAGAAGCATTGCATAGGCCAAAGGGCATGATTTTGAACTGATATAAGCCATCCGGCGTGATGAAGGCCGTCTTCTCGCAGTCCATTTCATCAAATGAAATCTGCCAGTAGCCCGTTTGAAGATCGTTGGACGATGTTAAGAACGGCCCGCTGAGGTGCAAGTTTTGCCAGCCAGTTGCGACAGCGGCGTCAACTTTTCTTGGAAAGTTGCATGCACGTTGATGCATGTTGAAGCACCATGCACGATGCACGTTGAAGCCAAACGGCGTCACTAAATCTACTGTGTGCGGAGGACAATGCCGCGTCCTTGCCTCTCCGTCGCGAGAGCCGAGATGAGTTCGACGAACCAGGCTTTATGATTGAACACACCACGGCCGACCTGGTCTGCCGCGAGCGGGGGAGTGCCCGAGGAAACGTAGTTGGTACCCCCTTCCCACGCGCCGTTCAAGACGCAAGACAATGGACAACCGGTGGCCGCGCTGCTGGGGTCAGCTCGGGCAATAAAATGCGCCTTTCTAGACGTAAGCCCCGAGCTCTGCGAAGACCATCTGACGTCGGTGGGGGCCGTGAACCTGTGCGGAAGTGTGTGCGTGAGGGTGTGTGTGTGTCTCCCGCAGAGAGACGACCAGTTTACGATGACTGGTCGAACGTTTCCCTCACCTTGGGATCGAGGGAGGACCGAGTGTTTATAAACCGCTTGCGCGGTTGCTCAGTGTACTTTCTCTCACAGTCATGCTAGACTGATGAACTGCAACGTCCTTATGTAGATACTGTAAATAAACCCATATTCCTCGTTCTTGATGAGAAGCAGTCCTTCCCTTCAACAGCGTCCTCAGCGTGGATAAGTTGGACGACGGCATGGGCCAGCTACCTTCGAATTCATGCCGGACTCCAATATTGACAACGGATCACGAGCGATGGGATTGAGCCCCCAATCCTAACAACTGGCTGACAGCGGTGAGATAGATTTTGCGACGTGGTGCTGTATCTGCGGTGAGTGCTTGATTCTTGCTTTGACTCTCTAGGCTTCATTTTGTGGTTGTTCTGTTTACAACTATAGGGAAGCTAGATTGTTGATTGTTAGCTAGGTTGTATTTTCCTAGCTAGATTTAGCGAGCTGGACCAAGGCAGTAAAGCAGCAATCATGGAGTTAAGGACACTGCTGAGAGACGAGTTGCTGATTGTTAGTGAGGAACTGGGCCTAAATGTACGCAAGGAAATGCTAAAATCGGAATTATTGCAGCTAATTTCCAAACAGGCCAGTGAGGAAGAAATTGAAATGGGGTTTGAACTTCTGAAAAAGAGAAAAAGAACGAGAGAGAAAAGAACAAGAGAGAGAGGAACGTGATAAAGATCGCGAGTTAAGAAAAATGCAACTTGAACTTGAACGCAAACGTTTGGAGTTGTCTCAAGGAAGTGAAGGGGCTCTGGGACGATCAAGTGAGGCAGAATCATACCGCATGGACAGGCTATTAAAGCCATTTGAGGTGGGGACCGACATAGGCTTGTTCCTAAGCAATTTTGAAAGGACTTGCGAGAAGATGAACTTCGGTCCGAGTACATAGCCACAGCGGTTGCTGTCTATGTTGCCGTGTGAGGCCGCAGAGGTAATCGCCAGACTCAGTGCGGAAGATGCATATGATTATGCGGAGGTCAAGGCCAGTCTTCTGAAAAAATACCGCCTTTTAGCCGAAGCTTTTCGGCAAAGGTTTAGAAGCACAGGCAAGAAAGATAGCGAGGGGTATCCGGAGTTTGCATACGGCTTAAAGGCCAACCTAGTCGAGTGGCTGAAAAGCGCGGAAGCGTACGACAGCAGAGACATGATCATTGAATGCATGTGTCTAGAGCAGTTTTACTAAAGCATCCCCCAAGCTGTGAAACTGTGGGTGCAAGACAGAGGGAATGTAAACACTGTGGAAAGGGTGGCTGAATTAGCCGGAGAGTACGCAACGCGTAGAAAGTTGAACGCCGAGGACGGAAATTGGGATGGTCGAAATGGACCGCGGAAACCGTTTCCGTTCAAAAAGGGTTCGCAGACTAGACGATCGGAGCCTGTAGAAGTGGAGGAAAAACCCGCAGAAAAGAGCGAGGGGAAACTTAACGGGGAAACCGCACAAAAAAACAGAAAAGAAAACTCGAATCTTTTAGGCCGATTCGCTGTTATAAATGCCACAAACTGGGACATATAGCTGTAAACTGCGGGAAGCCTAGCCTAGTTTTCTCCTACGTGGAGGAAAAAGACAAGAATATGGAACTTTTAAGTCCATATCTTCACGACCTGCAAGTTAATGGCAAACCATGCTGAGTGCTAGGAGACAGTGCCGCCACGATGGACATTGTCTATCCGTCTTACGTGACGGTAGATGACTTCACCGGAGAAGTAGCATGGATCAAACAGGTTGTAGAAGGACACAGCGTGTGTCTGCCCATGGCCAAAGTCAAAATCAGTGGTGTTATAACGTCATCACGCAGCCAAACCGGGAATGGAATCAGTTTATTCAGTGCCGGCGTACATATATATATATCGCTATGTGACGTCACATGGATCATGGCAGTTAGCCCGCCCAGTACACATGCGGCATGACGTGCTGCGCTATCACAAGTGGACCATTCGGGGACCTAGAGACTGAGGCTGCAGTTTCCAAATTTGTGTCACTGCAGTACCCTTACATCTTTTCGAATCGTTCGAATCGTTCGAATCAGTTACTGCGTGACAAAGGGCTTATATTGGGAGAGGGCGTAGTACAGGCATTGACGCGAGGCCAAGCTCGTAAGATCGCGTCGCTTTCGGCTGAAAATGCACAAGCTGCTCCAGCGGAAGCAGGAAAAGGTATAACTTCAATACCCGAATCCGAGGTAGGCTCGAGGGACAACAAATCGGTGGAGGAGAGCCTGCCAGCTGACCAGCTCAATGTGAGCGTAGCACTAGAGTGTCAAAGTTCAAGCCTGCAGGAAGAGCAAGCTGACACAATCTCAAGCGAGACAGGGTAGTTATTATCACCGGCCTCAAAGAACTTTGATCAGCTCTTGCGTGTGGATAGAGAGTCACTGGCAGCCGAGCAAAAGAATGATGAGAGCTTAGCTAAATTACATCACACTGCTAAAGAAGGCATTGCTAGGCGCAACGTGACGATACATGAAAGAGGAGGATTGTTGTATCGGCACTACAGAGATCGAAAGGGTAGGATTCTAGATCAATTAGTCGTACCTACTAAGTAAAGCGAGGACCTTTTGAGTCTCTGTCATGGAAATGGGTGGTCCGGCCACCGAGGCATAAAAAATCTAAGGAAAGATTGCTCATGGAATACTACTGGCCTGGCTGTTTCAAAGACGTGGAAAACTTTGTAAACTCATGCGACGCATGCCAACGCTCGGGTAAACCAGGAAAGACATGGAAAGCTCCACTAAAGGTAATGCCCTTAATAACAGAACCTTTCAGACGACTTGTGATAGACACGGTAGGGCCTCTACCAAAAACAAAATCGGGTTACAGGTACTTGTTTACCATGATGTGCCCGGCTACAAAGTTTCCAGAAACAATCCCTCTGAAAGAGCTCAGCTCCACCGAAGTAGTAGACGCGCTTTTGACAGTGTTTGCACGAGTTGGGTTTCCAGCCGAAATTCAGGCGGATCAAGGGTCAGTATTGACGACCGCACTGACTTCCACATACTCGCAAAAGTGCGGGGTAAAGTTAATACACAGTTCTGTCTATCACCCTCAGTCAAACAGTGTAGAGAGGTGGCATTCGGTGCTTAAGCGAGTTTTGCGTGCGCTCTGTTACGAGCATAAGGAGGACTGGGAGAACTGTCTGCCGGCAACTTTGCTTGCTTTGCGAACGGTTCCACATGAAGCGACAGGGTTCTCGCCAGCAGAACTAGTGTATGGGAGGACACTCCGTTCTCCACTGAGAACGTTAAGAGAGATGCGGGAGGAAAAAGGGGAGAGTCCAACAGTGGTTGAACACGAGCTAAATCTGCTGGAACGGCTCACCGCAACTCAAGAACTAGTCGAAAAGAACATGGGAGTAGCTCAAAAGAACGCCAAATTCTATTACGACAAGAACGCGAGGCTTCGTACGTTTAACACCAGAGACCAGGTCATGATCCTCAAACCTTCAAGAAAGAACAAGCTTGAAGTTCACTGCGACGGGCCCTTTAAAGTGCTGCACAAACTTTCAGATACTAACTATGCTCTGAAAATGCCCGGTCGCAGGAAGGAGGTTGGGATATATCACTGCAATTTGATGAAGCCGTATGTAGAGCGGAGCGGGGTCGTTAACTATACCATCAAAGAGCAGGATGGCACTAGTACCAAGTTTAAGGAGAATAGGGCAACCTCCAACTCTGAAATCGGCCTAGAAGAAGTAGTAAAACATTCAGTAAGCTCGCACGCTCTAAGACCCGAGCAGCTAGAGAAGCTAAAAGGGGTGTTAGGGGAATATATAGACAGGTTCAGCGATCGGCCAGGTAGAACCGAACTAATAACGCATGAATTAGAGCTGACATCAACCGAACCCGTAAGATCAAAGCCTTACAGTGTGTCTCCAAGACAGAGAGAAATAATGGAGGTAGAGATACAGCGCATGCTAGAGTTGGGAGTTATTGAGCCCGCTGAGAGTGACTACACGTCACCGCTAATACTGGTAGAAACCCCTAACAAGGACCCTCGTCCGTGTGTTGACTACAGGAAGTTAAATTCCATCACTAGGGATCAGCTGTACCCGATACCCAACATTGAGGAACGAATTGAAAGAGTTAGCGCTGCTAAATACATTTCAACTATAGATCTCGTGCGGGGGTACTGGCAAGTTCCCTTTCAGAAAGTGCCAGCCGCTATGCCGCATCCATCTCACCTGTAGGCACTTTTCGCCCTCTCGCACTCGGCTTCGGGCTGAAGAACGCCCCGTTTAGCTTCTCTAAGTTAATGGATATTGTCCTAAAAGACTTGCAGGAGTTCGCCTTGCCATATCTTGATGATGTAGCAATTTTTTCGGACAGCTGGGAACAACACGTATCGCACCTCAAACAGGTGTTCTCACGGTTGAGGGAAGCCGGCTTAACGATGAAAGCGGAAAAGTGTAGATTTGGTTGTTCACAGGTTACTTATCTGGGCCATTTTGTCGGCCAGGGCACGAGACGGCCGGCCAAGCTGAAAATAGCTACGATTGGAAAATTTTCTCAACCGCGCACGAAAACAGACCTTCGTTCATTTTTGGGACTTGTGGGGTACTATCAACGGTACATTCCGAATTACTCGCAAATGGCAAGTCCATTAACGGACGCCCTCCGAAAAGGAGCACCAAGTAGCGTACCGTGGGATAAGGACAAAGAGAACGCTTTCCAAAGTTTGAAAACGCTATTGGTTTCTCGTCCTGTGCTTCGCGCGCCAGACTACACAAAGGAATTCATAGTTCAATGCGACGCAAGCGACAGAGGTATGGGCGTGGTACCTAGTCAGGTCGGCGACGATAACGAGGAGCATCCTATCCTCTATGCCAGCCGTAAACTAAATGTAAGAGAGGAAGCCTACAGCGCTTCAGAGAAGGAATGCGCTTGTTTCGTTTGGGCTGCCCAGAAGTTGTCGTGTTACTTGTACGGAGCGAAGTTCATCTTCGAGACCGACCACTGTCCTCTGACGTGGCTCAATCAAATGTCACACAAAAATGTCCGCTTGCTCCGATGGAGTCTCACTCTCCAAGAGTACAACTTCTCCGTTAGATATAAGAAGGGAAAGTTGCATAGCAATGCGGATGGTTTGAGCAGACTAATTTGAGTTCTGCGTTTGAGGGTCCCGCCTAAATTTTAGGGTTACTAGTGTTAGTTTTATTAAGCCAAGAAGATCCCCTCTCATTTAGCAGGATTCCCTCCATGATTGCTGAATTTGTCAGCACGAAATTGCTTCAAAAATTGGCATAGCGAAATGCAGCAGTTTCTGTTTATGCACTTATGTTTTTTTGGAAGCCTAGCGGGTCTAAAGTGGGAGCCAATGTACGTCATCTCGGCGCAGAGCCGTGTTGTGGGGTTCATGTTGCAGTTGCCTGTCCTTGTTGGATGTTTTGGGGGGGTGAAATTACACAAGTGGTCGCTGCGAGCCAAGGCATAACCCCCTGGCCACCAGCCGTTCTCTTCCTGCCCAGCGGTTGTCAGCGCTAGACAGTCGAGATTTTCCGGGCCATGGAGGCGCTGTTAAGAACGGTCAGCTGCAGTGCAAGTTTTGCCAATTTAGTTGCGACAGTGGCCGCAACTTTCCTGGAGCGCCGCCGCCAACCTCTAGCCATGGCGTGACTAAGTCTACTTTGTGTCGGGAACAATACGCGCGTCCTCCACTCTCCGTCGCTTCAGCTAGGATGCGTTTGACGAAGCAGGCTTTGTGCTGAAACCGCCACCGTTACGCTCTATCCTCGTCGCCGTTGTGACTGAATGAGTTCGGCGGGCCAACTATTGTTACCGAACCCACCAACGCGGACCTGATCTGCTATGAGTGGGGGAGTTGCCGCGGGAACGTCGTCGGAGACCTCTTCCCACGCGCCGACCAAGACGCAAGACAATGGCTACCCGGGCGCACTGCGAGGGTCCGCTGCGAGTTCTACGAAATCCGTGTGATGTCGGTTTCGGACCGAGAACCTTTGTGTGTGTGTGTGTGTGTGTGTGTGTGTGTGTGTGTGTGTGTGTGTGTGTGTGTGTGTGTGTGTGTGTGCGCGTGTGTGTGTAAACCGTCCCGCGGAGAGGCGGCGTGTTTACGATGACTGAACGAACGTTTCCGCCACCTTGGAATCGGGGGAAGACCGAGTGTTTATAAACGGCTCTTGTGCGGATGCTCGATGGACTTTCTTACGCAGTCATGTTAGAATGAGACACTCTCTCAAGCAGTCGTGTTAGACTGACGTACTTTCTCTCGCAGTCATGCTAGACTGATGAACTGCATGTAAATACTGTAAATAAACCCATATTCCTCGTTCTCGATGAGAAGCAGTACTTCCCTTCATCAACGTCCTCAGCGTGGATAAGTTGGACGGCGGCATGGGCCAGCTACCTTCGAATTCATGCCGGACTCCAATCTTGACAACGGATCACGAGCGATGGGATTGAGCCCCCAATCCTAACAGGATTCACACGCTGGGCGTTGTCGCAGACGGAGTAACGCTTCACGGCAGCGCAGCGCGCGCTGCCGTGAAGCCAGACTTTAAAGCAAGGTTCTCCGCCATTTAGTTTCGTTATCGGTTAGGGATCCCACGTCCTCCTCACCCCTGCGTGTCGAAGATCCCTTCTTCTCTCTATCATGGTCGCCCATTCTCTTCCGTTTTAAGGGTCGCCATTTTGCGTTCAGTAGTTAGCGAATAGCTCACGCGTTGCCGGCAAACTCATACGCCATTCGTTCCCGCGGCGATCCCTCAGTCAGCGCGAAGCGCTACGCGATACAGTGGTGAGCCAAATCACCGTGATGAGTATCGGCTCCGTCGCGCTTGCTCCGTCGCCGTTGCGGTTGCGAGGGCTTCTCCGTCCGCGCTGTCACCCGCTATCCTATCCTATTCATGAAGAAAGCTCGCCTATAATCCGCGCCCCCACTTTACTGTCACATATTTTTTGAAATTTGGTGCGGTTTATAAGCGCAAATTCACGGTAAATTCCAGATTTTCCTTCTTAAGCGGAATATTGGCTATGAGAGCTTCCATATAAATATACATGGGAAAGGAGAAATTGATTTGCTTGGATCCCACTGCACTGATTTCTGCTTAGATTTCTCGCATGAGAAAGAAAGCCTCGGCGTCTAGCTAATATATTAGGCAGATATTTTTTTACTCGGTCCGCGAGCTTTTTTTCAAAACGTATTTTAATATGTAAAAAAAAAGCAAAAGAACTGATTTATCCAGTTTCGAACTCTGTAACTCAGTAATACATTAAGATATCACAATGTTTGCCATTCTGAAAGCCAGCTTTCTAGCTTTTTAGGCCCAAAGTATGTTTGCGCAATGTAACCTAAGCAGAACGCTAATCCGGGGACCCCTTTTAGCATCACTTTCTGCGTTTGAAATACCTACATTTCAACCGCGTTTTGTGCGTTATCCGAAGAAAACTTCTTTCATTGGCACATAAAAACTTAAGCATTTAATTTTTCTAATTTCCTTTTTACTAAAGTTAATTGCACTTCTCTGTATCAAGGGTATCCTGACAACAAGAGCAGTAAGCTTTATTGCATCCGCAACCATGGGACTTGATTACTGGCCTCTGTATTTTCTTAGGCGCTGCACAGAAGCTAAAAAAAAAAAAGCGGAATCGAACGCGGCAGGCTTTTGTACAGGCAGTACATTCAGGGCATATTCGTCCGCTAAGCTTGAAATATGACACCCTGATTCGACAGCTGCGGGGAAATGCAAAAACTATCCTGGGGGTAGGTATTCTGTGAGACTCTACCTAGTGGTCATGTCCATTTCGTCTGCTGCTGAAGTGATGATTGGCTGTGGCGCCTGGTTGCTGCGCACGCGCAGCCCACCAGAGCCAATCAGCATTTCAGTAGCAGACGAAATGGACATATCCACTAGGTAGAGTCTCACAGAATACCTACCCCCCTTTACTCGGATTTAAGTAATCGTTCGAACTCTTAGAATGGTCGAGAGAAACAAAGCAAATGGGGGAAATATGGAGGTTAACTAGAAGGGCAAATCCCGTTTGCTACTTTGCACTGTGGAACAGGGAAGGTAGAGAGATTCAGAGAAAGGGAGCACATACACACACAATGTGAGGCGGTCGTTATCACCGCAGGCTATCGCAGCACACGATCGCTTTTAGCACAACGAACGCCACAATTAATCCGGAAACTTCTACTACGGCGTCTCTCACGTGATATCGACCAACTAACCAACCAATGGACTATTTCCTTCTCAGCTGCCTCGCTAGCAAAGCGGTGCACTTTGCATCCGCGCGGCGCAGCCTGGCCGCTGTAGCCTCACCTTTGTGGCCCTGTAGTAGAGGTTGCCTTCGTGAAGGAGCAGCAGCATGTCCAGATTCTGCTCCTGCTCGTGGCGGGCGCACTGCACGTACGTCATCCACGATGGCATCACCGCATCGGCACCGTCCACGAAGAAGCGCACGCGGCCGCTGGCACCATCGATGGCCTGCGAACATGCGACCACGTCACTCTTCGGCTCAGAGACCAGAGGAACAAAACACGTCCTTCGGGGCGTAATCGGGAATTATGGAATTTTGGAGCAGATCATTTTGAGGACCATAGACAGACAGACCATAGACTGCGAAATGATTCCTTAGGAGAGCTTGTCTCACTTTCTTGCCTCGTTACATGGGCCGTTTTGGATTTTAGGAAAATGATAGGCATCGATGTTGAGAGACAGTAAGGTGGCTGTATTGATTAGGAGAGCGAACCCAAGTAGCGAGTTATTCTAGCTGAGAATAAGAGAAAGTAGTGGAGTTTGGAAATTGGGTAGCGCGTTGGGTAGGAGTTGGGTAGGAGCTGACTTTATTTGAATGACATTTCATCAGTAAAAGAATAAATATCTGCAGACATATGCACCTGTCACCCGCTACAGTAAACACGCCTTTCGCTGTTTTCCGCCCTGCTGAGCAGTAGACTGCGTACAGTCTTCAGTATTCTTCAAGTTAAACATCATGACTGTGGCGATAGCGGCATTCGCGTGAGAAGGACGTTCAGTAAATCTTACATTTTAGTTCGCCTGTCTTTTTCATTGATTACAGCAAGAAGAACAAGCCGCAACTTAGGAGCAGGTAGGAAACATCCCGCGATATCAACTGCAGTTTGAAAACATCTCCGAGGTAATTTGCTTATTATTCTACATTGACGCGCTGGTAAGCTGATCCGGTGAAGCACGACATACAAAAACGCTTTAGCAAGTCATCGCTTCTTTGTAACCACAAATAAACAACAGCGCCATTAAATATACTTCAGAAAACATTCTCTAGCTGATTCTCAGTCTTCACAGAGATCACATCATAGTTTGAAGTCTTAACTTGAGGACCGTTAAGAACATTAATAAGGTTTTCCTCTCGTTCATACAGCGTTCTGCCTCTCTTCCAATGCAATATTCAAATACGTATGTTAAATAATTTCAGGCTATATGGCATCACCAGGCAATGTTTAATGAATTTTCTTTATCTGTGAAAATTAAGGCTTCGATAACAACCTCTCTTCCCATCTGTGGGCGTGAGGGAAAAGCGAAATGTGATTGTATGTTCATGGGCATGTAACCTTTTATCTGAGAATAAACTCGAAAACAGCAGGCGAAACTTAGAACAGCTTATAAATTTGGCAGCTTAAACACCGTAGTAGTCGTCGTCATCATCATCATCATCATCATCATCATCATCATCATCATCATCACTAGGGCTTTGAGGAAATTTCGCTCTGGGCCTCAAAATTTCTTGATCGGGCTTTCAAACAGAAAGGAACAAAATCCCCCGCATCATGTGGAGTCTCAAGTAGTACGCCAAAGAATTCGCTAAGCAAATCGAAGGTGGGAATGTAGATAACAGACTTGTGCACGTTAGAGAAAAAAAGTAACCAATTACAATGGCAATGCTTTCATTCGAAAATAGATTACACTGACCATCTACTTCCAGATAAAAGTAACTAAACAATTACTAAAATGTCATTGTTTACTTGTATGTTACATTGGCCGTAACCTTCGTGACCATTACACAAACGCATTAAACAGAACGGTCTGGCTTGGCTGTCTCATGCGTCATTTCCAGCCCCTTGCACGTTCTTTATTTTCTTTCAAAAGCGCTTTTCGAAATTCTCGTCCGTGATCTCTCAACCCACCGCGGTGGCTTAGCGGCTATGGCGTTCCGCTCTTAAGCAGGAGGTTGCAGGCTCGATTAGAAAAAAGAAGTACAAAGAAAAAAGAAAAGCGCACGTTAAATCACTCCAGATTGTAAAAGCAATCCAGGGAGCCGTTCTACGGCGCGCCTCACAATTGTATCCCGGTCGTCGCACGTGAAAACACAGAATTTCATTTCATTTCTTTTTCATATTCTCACGTTTTCCTGCAGAGACACCAGCAGCCAGACTGAAAACTCGCTCAGCGTTTGCATGGAAGACTGGAAGACTGGCGTTCTAACGTGCACCTTGTGCACACGGTTCTGGTTACTCAATGCAGTGATGCTCGCGTTTGAGGGCCCTGCTGTGAAGCGAATAGCCTCGCTATTGCCGAGGCTTGCAGAAGGCGCGTCTGGTAGGCCTATATAAAGCAGAAGAAGTCGCTCATAGGTCATTTACTGGCATCAACACCCGAAGTGGTTATATATGTATATATATATATATATATATAAGCTTTCCTTTTTAACTACTCGAGTCGCCGCTGTCGGCATCTACCTGAGTCCCCGGTCTAGGCGGTGCGGCGATCTGTGTGGATCTATTGATTCGTTTGATGTGGGGCATCAGCAGTGCCCATAGTGTAGGGAACATATCTTGCGAGTCAGAGCAACAGCGATTGAAATTATCGGTCAACATCTGGTGGCACCCCCGTTAAAATACAGGAACAACTACCGACGCCCGACTTTCACTACTGTAACGCGTTACGCTACTGCCTAACTAATGTGTGATTGCATCATTTTGCACTGATGCTTTAATCTTCTGTTTCTCATAACATATTTCGCGCGAATAAACACTACTACAAACAAAATACAATCAGTTTCAGAATACTAACACCTAGTTGTCTGGATAAATGAGAGAAATTACTATTTGGAAAATCATAAAATGGCACTCAAACCTAAAGGAAAGAGAAACGCTGCCAAAAGGAAACGCAGGGGGCTGTAAGAGAACTACGCGATAGCACAAGGCATCTGTGCTGTTGCTCAGACTTACCTGCGGTGTTGTGTCTAAAATCAGACGACTAATCCGGATGAAACGATTGCATGATGTAGGCTGGCCAAAAATAATAAATATACAACTGCAGCAGTACAGTGATCCACTGGCTCGGCGTCCTTCCGTGTTTTGCTTACAGCAAAATATTCGCGAAAATAAAGCCAGAAGGGGCATTTGGTACATGTACAAAAAGAAATGTTGAATCGCAGTCGAGAAAAATAAATGACAAACGAACCGGTAAGGATTCCGCAAACGATAGAAAGCTCATTTCTCCTCTTCCACCTTTTTTGTTATCTTCAAAAATTATGCCGAGAAAACGCCGGAAATAGCGGCTGGATTTAAAAAACAAAAGTAGCAGTCAAACTCCGAGATAATATGATTAAAAGCGTCAATTAGAAAATTGTAGGGCGACATGAAAAACTCGCGATACAGCTTTCTGTGGCTCAATGCGATTGGCTCCCTCGCGCAGCTTGCGCAAAGGAACCAATCGCGACTGAGAATTGCGATCCCGATCGGGCTTGATCAGAATCAGAAATGTGCCCCGTGACCCCCGTATTAGATATACAAACCAAATATTTCGTCAGCGCAGTGCCCGTCGAGTTTTGATTATTTAGTCATGTAATTAAACAATGAGTTTATTAGTACGAAAGTCGCTATAATCAGCTGTTGTAGCTGTTTGCAGGTCAATCGGGTAATTAATTATTCAGTTAGTACTAATTCATGCTACTCAACAGCAACTGTAGAGGTCAGCAAGCCGATCGGTAGGAATAGTAGGAATAGATCCAACGATAGTAGGAATAGATCCAAAATACTAGGAATAAATCCAACGCACCTTCTCGTGATATACAGGGTGTCCCAGCTAACTTTAGCCAGAGTTTGAAAATATTCCAATGTCACGTAGCAGGTCAGAACCAAGGTAGCGTTATTTGCCGTCGCTTGCAGATACTGAAATTATTGTTTTCATTACGCCTATTTAGACAATTAGTATTAATTAATTAAGTTATCAAATATTATAGTTAGATGAAAAATGTCAATGAGAACATTGTAGAGCGACATGAAAAACTGCCGATACAGCTTTCTGTTGCTCAATACGGGCTGCATAAGAGTGTTTTTCCAAGCGTGAAAGAAGCCCGAGAATACATGCAAAGTGGCTGGAGCGGCCAGTCGCGCGGAAATTTTGTGTGCATTTGCGGGCTTCTTTCACACTTGGAAAAACACTTTTATGTAGCACGTATTGAGGAGCAGAAAGCTGTATCGGCAGTTTTTCATGTCGCTCTACAATTTTCTCATTGACACTTTTCATCTAACTATAATATTTCAGGAATTGATTAATTAATTAGGACTAATTACCTAACTAGGCGAAATGAAGAAATAATAATTTCAGTATCTCCAAGCGACGGCAAGCAACATTACCCTGGTTCTGTCCAGTTACGTGGTATTCGCACATTTTAAAACTCTGGCTAAAGTTAGCTGCGACACCCTGTATATACAGACTCCCAGCACTTCATTTCGGGATGAAATAAAATGAACCTAGCGCTGTTTCTTTCATCGGAGCACCACATTGACAAGTGCAATGTGAAAACCTGTAGTATACGTGAGCTTTACTCGCTTGCGAGCAGGCTTGCGCATTCAAGGCAGTTTCTCGCTGCAGGAACGGAGCATAAATATGCATTCGCGTCACCAAATAAAATTGGATTATACGGGCCGCGAACTCGTCAATATGCAAGCGGCATTGAAAACGCACAAGAGTGTCATAAAAAGCACCGAGACTGCAGCAAACACGCATGCATACACACCGCCAAAACGCGCGAACAGCCGCGGACAGTGCTTCGCCGCCGCGTCCGCGCCGTGCTGACCGAGCAAAGTGCGACAGCAGCGCCGCGAGATGCGAGGATTGGTAGTGGGTCCACGCAGCCACAGGAGTTTGAAAACTGGACCTAGTCTGGTAACGATGCGCCGCCTCGCAGCAAGGATTGCTTACCAGGCGTGCAATCAGCAGACATGCAGCTTCTCAAAACTGAGGTCACAGCAAGCACTCTTTGTGCGCATGAAATAGGTCTATTGTCGCACTAGTATAGTCAATCTGTGGAGCCCCTGATCATATGAATGTGCGGGAGGTGAGCGCGAGGGTGACGTCGTACGCAGGCACATAACACCAAACATAGAACGCAAGGTTCAGATGCGACGCTGCAGCAACAAGGAGCTTATATTTACTGTTTGTCCACATCTGATAGTTTCATTGGATTTTTTAACCAGAAATATGCTTCCTAAAAGCGAGATTTCCGTCCTCCTTCCCCTCGCTTTGCGGGTGCTTTCTCCTGGCTGTCGCTGTCTTGCCGATTAGTCGGCAAATTGGGCCACTGGTTGTGCGCGCAATATACGTGCCAATTCTTGGCCAATCCGCTCGATAGGGTACGTGCCGCTGTGACACAATGGTTGTAGAAGCCTTGAATATATTTAGGCGCGTGTCGCACTGCTGCGTGCGTACATCTCTCATCAACATTCTTTCATCAACTAGCGTCATACATCGCCTTCGTCGTCGCCGCAGGGAGAGCTGAAAGCTACAGCTGATGATGCCGTGCGCGTGTCATTCATTATTGCTGCTGCTAGCTCGCTAACTCAGACAAGCTTCGCGTCATTTAGGCTTCAATAAGGCGTTCTTTCTTTTTTTTTGCAATCTCTCTACCCCTTCCCTTTTGTCTATTTATGGGATCTGAGCACGCGAGCCTCGCAAGCCTCACCTCCCAGACTAGCGCCGGATCTCTGCAGAGGGCTAGTGCCAGCTTTGATGCGCCCGGGTACGGTCCCATCTGCGTGTCCTTCGGAATGTGGTCGGCAGCGAAAACGCCCACTTGGCAGCCGGGTACAGAGGAGACGCCCAACCGAAGCTGCCTCGGCGTGCCTGCGACAACCCCTGCGCACACCAGCCCAAATGAGTGGCACGACACCCATGAACACTCGACACGACTGCCACTTTCTCACGTCATTAGCGAATAACAGCTCCGCCAACTATTCATGCAGCAACTGAGAACACATAATTAGAACAAAGATACTGCAGTCGACCGCATGCGCGGGTCCTTACACGTCTGCATTATAGTGCTGATAACGCACTAAGGCAACTGTACCGATATTGTGGCACTCGCCCCGTCTCGACAAAGTCCAAGGAAATGAACTTTGACTGATAATGACGCGTGCCAGTTCGAAAGTAGGCATGTACGTAAGCTAAACGTTGATGTGACTGCCGATGTTTGCGTGCTCACGAGAGAGAGGAAGAGAAAACAAACATCTTAATTTAACACCTATAGATGAGTTCTTCTACGGCCCCAGGATATGCGAAGCATTTGAGATACGTTTCCTAGTGATATCGATGTCTTTAGTCGCTCGTATCATTACCGACTGCTGACTGCTGCCAGTGTCAGTGACCATGACTGCTGCCAGTGTCAATTCGAATATTCCATTTTCGATATTCATTTTGTTTTCCGTTATTGGCCCGCCATGTAAAGAGAAACTGCACAAGTAGGCTGTACCATATTTAGACACGACTTCTTAAACAGGCGTTATGTCAATAATCTGCGGACGATCTCTTTGTTTTTCTTCTTGGGGCACTAATATACTATAATGGGGCTTGATAACATTCTGGATCATTGTCGGAGTTTCGCTACTATTTTACTGTTACATTCTTTCTCAATTGCTAGAATTTACCGGAAATGTGAAGAAATTTATCGGCTTCCTAGACTAGTCCATGAGCGGGGCCTAATGTAACTCCAGCGTGAAATGAGCGAACAGGAAACTAACACAGAGACTCTTGCGCGACGTGCATGCTTCTGGTAAACTCTTCTGTGCTTAGCCCTGTCCTTGCATCACTTACCGTGTTCAACGCTGGTTTTCAGCACTCCGTTTATTATACCTTATTTGTATAACAACAAGGAAAAAAATTCACGCAGAAACTCCTCTGTGAGTTATCTAAAACGTATAACCATTTCATACTGATGGCCTCTTTTCGTCGTACGCTGCTTTGTTTGGTATAATGGCGAGAAACACCGTGAGAGTCGTGTGGAGAAACGTGGTTGCTACGCCGTGATATTAATTAAGCCAGCATATGACGACCGCGTCATGCTGCCTGTGGCGTCGCTGTCAGATGGCGTGGGCGTCTTTCTTCTTCTGTTATTGCTGTAGCTCTTGGTCGCCATCACCATTTATTAAATCTTCCTGCTGCTGTTCCTCGCTTGAAACTGATTGTCGCTAATTTACGTGTACAACCATCTGATATGTCTTTATGTTTTGTTGATTTATTCTTATTAATACAACATTTTCTTGATGCAGTGAAAGCGACACGCGTCAACGACGGTTTTCCTCACTGGGTCGAGAGAGAAATGCTTAGACACTTTGAAAATCGCGCAGAGAAAAAACTGAGTTCATGGTGACGCACCCCTTGTTTCAACAACGGGAGCTCTATTTTGATTTACGAACATGTGGCGTCGCTTCCTAGTTTTCTTCCTCTGTGTGTTCGTTACTGTGAAGGCCTTGCAACATTAAAAAATTGAATACAGTTACAAAAGTGTATTATTGAACAGCACATTTGGTGAGTTGTGTTAATAACAGCAAATTAGTCCTTATTGATGTCAGAATATTTGCTAAGGTTATACAAAAATGTTAATTATGGATGATGGATGCGACCTGCAACGTGCGACGTACGTACAAAAGCAGACCATATTGAATGTATAGACCCTTTTATCCATGCTGTCGACGCAGTGTGGTCATGACACGAAAAATTTTCTGGTCGTGCATTTTTGACAGCCACGTTTTCCAAGGAGAAAATAAGTATCTTGTCTCACAGTTCACTCTAAGTATGCATGTTCATTATGCTTAAAGATATAAGGAACGTGTCCAATGTGTACAGCGCATCTATGCGACTTTCTTGTTGTACTTAACTATGCAATTTCTTTGTAAAGCATTCTATCTATGCAGCGAAGCTCGTGCTAGTTGGCGAGTTCTATGTATCTAGTGTATTGCAACTTTTGTTGCTCCAGACGGCTTAACGTAATGAGTTTTCGGACTTGAGTTGTGTAAACACAAAGAAAGATTATATATATATATATATATATATATATATATATATATATAAAACTTGAGTGGTGCTACAAGGTAAACAGAACAAATATTTAATTGCAACAGTTTCGATCGGTGGACAGATCTTCATCAGGGTTTACAAAAAAATGGCAGTTCGGCCCTGGTAGTGAAGACACCAGACCGCGTGCCCGGTCGTTCTCAGATACATCAAACCGAGAGGGACAGTTGTGACAGTGATTGACTTTCGGTGCTTTGGCAGATTTACAGCTGCCTTTGGCAACTATGCAGGGCAAGAGGAAGGCAAAGTCCCATGTATGTAGAGCAAGGAGGTCAGTGAGAAAAAAAAAAGAAAAAGAAAGAGAACGAAAAAAAAAGGAAAAAAGCACACAGGAGGAGGGAGACATAAGTCGGAGAGTGAAAGGGGCGGCAAGTAGCGGCAGCTAGGTTCCCGTTGACACGAGGCAAGGAGGGAGAAAACGGTCGCTGAGCAGCACCAGCGCGTGTGCTGCCGTTGTAGCGGGAGAGGGCAAGTTGAATCGGGCGGCAGGGGGCACGATAGAGAATGGGCCCAGAAGGAAGACGGAAGAGTGGCAACTTGTGGAAAGAAATAAAGTGGCATAGTACACATATACAAGGCACGGCCCGTTCCGGCAACTCTGTGGTCCAGCTACGGTGCGAAAAAAATGTATAGTTTCAAAAAGAATATATGCGTGGGATTCGCAAAGCGAGTGCACCCCTGGGCTTAGGTTTAGTGAGCCGAGTTAAAGAGCCTCCTTGTGGTCCAGTTTTTTAACTTTTAATCGACAACTGACATCAAGTCAGCTCGTGCCGATTCCAAGAAGGGGCAATAGGTCACTCAGAATGGCCACTTAAGTGGCAGGGTGCAGTTAACTGGACTTATTGGTCCTCCGCTCGCCCTCTTGAGGCGCATGCGGAGGGACGAGCAAGCAGTGGCCAGCGTCTCAATTTTAGAGTACAGAATATGTATTCGCGCTTCCCATGCACTCTCATGGCATATCCCTGAGGCACGTCAGCCGCCCCGGACTCTCATTAATTCATTTAGCGTACGTTCCAAATTTATGTTTGAAAAAAGATTCTCTCTGCTCGCGTGCACGGGTGTGTTGGAAACCAGACTGCAAGAGCACGACGCTCACGCGTTCAAAGGAGTGCTCTGGCTGTCGAACGTGCTTGGAGAAGGGTAAATTCGGGAGACTTCACATGCGCGCGGTGATTGTTGAACCGCAGGCGGAAAGGGGTCTCTGTCCGATATATTCCTGATTACACACCTCGCATCGAATTTTGTACACGACGTTACTGGAATCACAGTCAAGATTTGCGTTAATTTTATATACGAAGGACGAGTTTGATGCCTCAGCCGTGTCTATTGTTGTCATGTGACGGCATACCTTACAACGAGGTTTCCCACACGGCCGATGACAGCCCTTGGGCGTCTTTGACTTCTGTGTCCTCGCCCTGACTAACAAATCCCTTAAATTTTTGTTTCTTCTATACACAACCCGAGGCGGCCGCTTGAAGATAGCAGCGAGTCGGATGCTCTGTTTCATGATGTTGAAATGGCGGTTGAGAATGGCATTGACCCGCGGAGCATCGTAGTGTATGTGAGGACCAAGTTCGAATCTGATTGTGTATTGGTATTGCTCACCCTTTCTCCCATTATATGGGCTCGATCTAAGCTGCGGGCGCGTTCAATGGGATCGTCTACTATTTTTGGAGGACATTTTTGGCGTATGAGAGCAGATTTCAGTTCCTCCGCGTGTCGCTCAAATTAGGCAGATTAGGAACAGACTCTTCTGTACCTGTGGGCCTGGGAGTAGGGGATGCTTGTTTTGCAGTGATGGGGTGGCTACTATAGAAACGCAGATATTGCTGACGATCTGTCAGCTCTTTGTATAGGGACGTGGAAATGCGACTGCCACTCAGTGACAGAGTGACGTCGAGGAAGTGGATACTATGTTGGGAGAAGTTGTGCGTAAAGCAGATTGACGGGTGCAGAGAATCGAAATTGGAAATGAAGTCCAAGGGACTTTGTTAATTGTCGGCCCACACAAAGAAAATGCCATCCAGGAATCGCTTATAAAATATTGGTTTGATGGCCGAGTTTGCGAAGAAGGGTATTTCTAAAGATGCCATAAATATATTTGCATAATTTGGCGCCATTTTCGTTCCCGTGGCGGTTCCGCTGATTTGCAGATAATGCTTGTCCTCGAACTCAAAGTGACTATATTTCAGCACTAATTTTAGAAGAGTCTCAACTGTATCTTTCTCTAATTGCCTAGGTTGGCTTGAACCAGCGTAAGCTGAAACTGCGGAAGCTATGCCCACGGCGTGAGGTATGTTGGTGTACAAAGATGCGACATCCATAGTGACGAATACCCCCCCCCCCCCCCGGTACCGTTATGTTTGATACCTCCCGAAGGAAGTGATTTGTGTCTTTAACGTACGAGGGGAATGAAGATGGGATGTCCTTAATGAGACTGTCAATAAAGCTGGATATTTTCTCAGTCACTGTTCCATTAGTGGAAACGATAGGCCGACCGGGATTGTTAATTTTCTGAATTTTGGGTAGTAGGTAGAAACGGCCGGGGCCAGAGTTTCTTGGTAATTGCATCAATCAATATAATTAACGTAGCTTTGTTAATTACGCATGCAACGTCTCAACTTATCCGTATCTATAGGTTACCTATATGAACACTCGAATGAACAAATGATCTCACCAAGACTTACATTGGTTAGTATTTTTATTTGGTGCAGTAAAAAATAGCCGGCATATTGATAGTGCAGTAGCCTTCCTATAAAGTAAGTGTGAAAGCATGTTCACTAGGGTGGAGGATTGGACGATTTGGTATTGCATTCTAAAACTGGTGCAGCGCAACATGGAAAGGAAGAAACAGTTGGAGGTCAGCGCTCTGTTCCTCTGTCTGGCCGGCTCGGCTTGTTTCTTCCTATGTTGCGCTGTACCAGTTTTAGAGTGTGAAAGCATGAACAGGTTTTCTTGGCGCAAATCAAGTTCATGAGCTTAAACACACGTGCCCAGCCGTGCACTTCTGCCTTTACAATGGATTCTTCTACATTATACAAGAAGCTCCTCAGCGCTATGGTACATCACAGAAGATGTGCGTGAACATTGTGTGCGCTCCCGATTACACTTCTGAGCGTTGCTGGCATCAGGCTCGATTTCCAGGTGTCATTAAGAATAAAAAGACGGGGGACGCTTTGCCTTTAAGAGTGGAACGCGATAGCCTTCAAAGATCCGCCACTGCTTCTCACGCTTCCCGGCAACTGCAGCTTATGTAACTGTAATGTTTACCGGGAAACGCTGGCGGCGAATGCTATGCACGAAGGCGAGTGTTCTGGTAGAAACGCGGCCTCTTGCGTGGGCCGATCCCGGAGGTAGTGCACAGCCGCGCCAGGAATTTTTCATCATTTTCAGGTTTCTAACGTTGTTTCGCACTTTTAATATTTCAGTTTTAGAAGGAAGGAAAGGAAGGAAGAAAAAAGAGAAGCAGAAGGCAGGTAGGTTAACCGGAATAATGTCCGTTTGGCTACCCTACACCGGGGGAATCGAAAAGGGTAAAACAAAGATAACAGGGAGAGAGTGGAGGGATGGGAAGAATGAAATTAGCGGTGAGTTCACTGATGAGTGTAATAGTAATTGCGCTAATAGTCACAGACGTTCACACAAGCCCGTCGTCCTCAAGAAGCACAAAAGCGCCTTCACCGCTTTATGGGCCGATGAGCGATGGGGGCGGTGTTCCAGCAGCACGTGCACGGAAAGCGGACGATTGTCGAGTTTTTGGAGAGCGCTAGCAAGTTCTTGTCTTTCTGGGGCATATCGTGGACAATAGCACAGCAGGTGGTCGATGTTTTATTCGATGCCACAGATCTCGTATGCTGCACTGGCGGTCACTCCAATTAATGTAGAGTATGCCTTTGTGAAGGCAACTCCTAACCAAAGGCGACAGAGAAGCGTAGTTTCACGTCGAGGAAGTCCGAATGTAGGTCGGAGTTGCAGTGAGAGGTTTAATGGATTCAGTCGGGTAAGTCTCAAGTTTGGCGAGTTCCACTCGGTCAGTGAGAGACTGCGTGCCAGGTGTCGAAGCTGCCTTGCGGCGTCTGTCCTTGAAAGCGAAATCAGAACGCTGTGCTCTTTTTGAAGGGATGTGCGAACAGCGTTATCGGCGGAATCATTGCCACTGATTACACAATGGCCAGGTACCCATTGAAAGACAACCTCGTGAACTTTTTGTTGGACGTGATGGTGAAGTTTCACGATTTCGTATGTCAGCTGTTCATGACAACCGCGTCGGACAACTGACTGCGTGCACATGTATGGCGGTTTTAAGTCAGAGAACACAGCCAGTTTTCTCAGTTTTGGAGATTTAACATAAAAGGTATGCGCGGTGGATCTAGCGAGGCATGGCATATACATATACCGAAATATGTGCGCAAATGTTTGCTCACTGACAACGCCGCCGACGCCGACACGAGATCTGAGACACGGGGCCCTTAACGCTTTCGCGTTAACACGGCGGCCTGGGGGAACGCACTGTATATATTCTTCAGTACTTTGCAACAGATGGAGCAGCGCGAACATGTACGTTAGAATGAAAAGTACTAGTGTATTAGGAGGAGTGTTTGCGGCATATATTTTGGCTGTCTAATGTTAAGACCTAAAAAAGTAAATACCCTGATTTTGTGACCGTTATTACTGACATAGGTAAGGTAACGTGAAATATGAGCTCCGACACAGCGCCCGTGATGGAACTGACCCTTGGACTACAGGGCTTCATTGACACACGAAATACTGGTTTAATAACTACCAGTAACATGAAAGTGTTTAGCTCTGGAGTTTTTGGTATGTCTGCGCCGTTGTACAGTCTTGGGGGCCCCTTTTACCGCGCGCATTATATTTGAGCTAATAATTGAAGCAACAGTACAATATTTTTTTACGGGTAAGCTTCCTTTAGCGTCTCACAACCGTTCCAAAGTTATCGCTTAGCTCAAGACACGCCTGCATCTATTTCAAGTATTCAGAATGTATTCTAGAACTGGTACAGCGCAACATACAAAGGAAGAAACAAGCCGAGCCGGCCAGATAAAGGAACAGCGCTCTTTATCTGGCCGGCTCGGCTTGTTTCTTCCTTTGTATGTTGCGCTGTACCAGTTCTAGAATGCAATACCAACTCGCCGAATCCTCAATCGAGAATGTCGTCACGGGTTCAATAGCGAGAGTTATCTAATCAGATTGCGCGCGTGAAGCGAATACTGGCGTCGTATACATTCTCGACCACATTTCAGCGCCCGCGATAGCGCTGCAATGTACGACCATTCCAATCCGATGAACCGATGCCTTGATTCGTAGATTACATTCAGAGGAAGCAATATTTTGCGCGTCATCGTTGTCCTTTGATTGTTACTTTCTTTTACAGCGCAAGTTATATTCATGACTCACTCTTTTCGAGCAGCCTTGTTCTTCATATCACTACGACTTCACAGTGTAGACGTGCTACATCTTCATTGAGTGAATACTGAGAAATGGACTAGGATTTTTGTTGCGTGTGCGTTTACTCATTTTTACAAATAATTTATTATGAAAAACTGACTTTTTAATCTAAGAAGTTGTGAATGACAGCAACCTGGACACTCACAGAAGGTCTCAAGAATAAAGAAAATTTAAATGCTTATTAGTCTGCTTTCACCTGATGGTAAGGAAGGAAATTTTAATAAAAATATCCTCATGATAATTAAAAGCCTTTCCACTTAAAAACGTTTCATCTGAGTTTCCGCTTTGTAAGCTGTTACCCACTTGAAGGTGTTTCGTATTGTGGGTCCTTGACGTACGTCCAACCTTCGAACAAAGGGTCATTCCGAATTTTTCATTTCGAGAGGGCGTGCTACCCCCATGGCTTTCACCCCGGTTCACAATTACGCAAAAGACCAAACTTCTGCGTGAGTAGCGTCGTTAGTCCAAACCCACGAGCTACCCTAACTCGCCTCGCCTGTATCGCTGTATCGCTGGATAGGAAACGTCGCTTTCAAATCGACGCATCAGGAATCCGAAAAAAGCTGCGCTCGACTACCGCCCGTAGGCTTTTCATTTTGCACTTGGTCCTGTGAGAGATGAGGCAGGCCACCGACAAAAAAGTGCAACATACTAAAGAAAACGGCAGATAATGGAAGTGCGAAAGGCAAGGAGTTTAACCATGGACAAGCCCGATTGGCTACCGTACAATTGGGGAGGGAAAAAAGTTAATGGTAATTTAGCGGTAGATGTGAAAGAAATGAAGTAAGCATTACGTCGCACCTCTGTGAGGTCCCGGATCCATGATTTATGCCGAGTTTACTGAATTGCAGTGTTGTTCAGTACCTCACTCGACACGCGTCCTGTCTCTTCTAGGAGCGAAGTGTAACCGACGGTGGGGTCTGGAGCACACACACACACACACACACACACACACACGCACACGCACACGCACACACACACGCACACGCACACGCACACGCACACGCACACGCACACGCACACACACGCACACACGCACACGCAGACACGCACAAATATATATATATATATATATATATATATATATATATATATATATATATATATATATATATATATATATATATATATATATATATATATATATATATATATATACTTCAGCGGACCTCTCCCACGTGACCAGCTTGCCAAACTTCACACGGTTACACTTTTCTTCCAATGTAACAATCCTAATGCTACGTATTAATGTATAAACAGAGAGATAAGGAAAAAGAATGGACAGGTGGCGAGAGTGAACCCTGCAGTACACACAGTGTAGGCACTTTCAAGAAGCACAGTTGGTCTTTTGTGGCCTTGCGAATCGAATAATGCTTCGACCAAGTTCGCAGGATATTTTTCTCCGATAGTGGTCTGCCTTCGAACCGGGTAATTGTTGCTCACGGAGCAGTGCGCTGAGTGTGGAAATGGCAGAGAAGCTGCTGTCTCATCACCCACCGAAAATTGCAGCGCACTGCTGGACATTCCCAGAAAACTGTATATGCGACGCCCAGCCATACGCAACACAGCAGCACTGTTTTTCGGTGGCAGATTCCAGGTGAGAGAGAGGATGATTATGGAAATGAAGAAACGCTATCTCCTGCAGCAATTTAGGAATAATTAAATGAGTGAATGAATTCATTAAAAAAAAGGAGTACCGAACATCGGTGGAAGCACGCCTCCGTACATTGGGAAAGGAGTGAGGTACAAAAAGAGAAAAAAAGAGTCCAGTTGGCAGGCGAAGTCGCAGTTAAGGGTCGAGAAAATATAAGCGGGAACTTTTGGAACCAGTTTAATTTCAGTGTATATGTGTGATGTAGCGAGCAAATGATTAGTCACCGCCCAGCATGCGTCCTTTGCGGTAGTATAAGCACCCGCCGTTCTTGGTAATTAACGTTTACCAAATACAAATCTTGGCAATTACTTATCCATCGGCCATACCTCGCCGCGTATCCCTTAGTGACAGGCTCTGTGAACTACAGCTGCTCTGTCGCGGCAACTTACGACCATACTGTGACTCTTGCGGTTACGGTTGCCATACTCGTGGCCCTTGCGTTTGCGAGAATATACTATAAACATCGGTTTAGTGCACAGGTTAGAGAACAGACACTTTATAACAGCGTTTCTCGCCTTACATGCGCTCAACGCAAGCACCCTTTGCAGTATGTTCAGTGCGCGTCCCTTCAAGACAAAAGAGAGTTATAGCTCAGCGAGCCAGCAGACCAGCGTGCCCAGTGGACTAGACGCCAGTGTGCATGCGTGCTACAACATGCGCAGTGGCGTCTACGCTGGCCCGCTGTGCCCGGTGGCTCAAAGACGCGAACGCAAGCATAAGAGCGTGTTAGAAGACAGGGTGCTGTCTCGGGCCTCATGCCAAACATTTCCAAGCCAACAATCTATTAGCAACCATGCTGTCATTTCTATGCAAGCAGGTTATCTACTTCAACTTCTGGAGTGCCGGTCCCAGCCGCCGCCTACGGGAGCGCGTGAAGCCGCCGGCGGCTAACCGGCGGCCACATCGCTAGAAGAAAAATTGGCAGTGGCTTAGCTCGGCTATGCCAAGATATACGTAGCGTAAGCTAAGGCATAGCATCGTTAGCGTTGGTTAATCTTGATAGCAAGTCCAGGTTAGTATGGTTGTCTAGCTATGTTACGGCGTTTAGCCAGTCGTTCGGCGTGCTGTTCGTCTGTTTCCTAGGCGATTCGTTTTTTCTTCATCTCGTTCCGATGTCGATTCCAGGCCTCCTCCTACTTATCAGAATTGTCGCCATCTATATTGCCGCCTCAACTTTGGTTTCGGCGCACGCGAGCTCTGCTTTTCAATCCTCCGACATGTTATCAGGCATGCGACACAGCTGGCGAAGCGAGCGGAGGTGAGCGCAACGACGAGGAACGCGGTGTGATGTCATGTGCCCCCTCGGAGCACGGCGACGGCGAAATCGCAGGTTCGCCGCCAGTAAAGCTTTCTTTTTAAAAAGAGCGCGGCTCCTGCATATATGTGGCCGCAGTGGCTTGTGTACCCGCAGCGTAGAACGCTGCCGATGCACGGGTCGAATCACGTGGCTTGTTTGTGAAAACACCTTTCTGTGCTCTCTGGTGATGACGAAGCTCAGGATGAGGCGGCGGCCTGACGACAACGGTCGAGGTCAGCGTAACAGAATAAGCGGGCGTGGAGAGTCGTATCTGAAGCCGAAAGTATATTCAGAAGAAATACAGTATGCTCCTATCGACAAAAAAAAAGTGATGAATAATGATCGCTGTTGTTGAGCGAGGTTGCAGACCGATAATTTCACCAAAGACAGGGTAGCGCTCCTATCCCGGTAATTAGAGGTAGTTAGAGGGAATGTACATCAACAGCATGTCAACAAGCGTGTAAGTGATACTTCATTAAGTGCGTTGCGTGTTTGTGTTCTGTGTAGCACGAGCGAGCAGTGTAAGAGATGACCCTGAAGAGAAAGCGGTGAGGCAAAGTCCGCGAAAAGTAGTTGAGGATAGCCATATTGAACGTCAGCGCCGTGCTGAAGAAAGCCTGCGACTTCAGTTGCTCAGGTAGCCGGAAAGGCTTGAGTGGTAGCATACCGTAGGGCGTATTTGGTAACCACAGCGATAGACACAGACTTTGCGAAAACGAAAAGAGGAATAGGGCCGAGTGAGTTGAAAATTAGATTAATGAGAGAACTGGTGTGGTGTGTAAGAGATTGAAGAAGACAATCAGGTTAGATGGACGGCTTTTTCAAGCCAAATAGTATATACTAACCCAAACGAATCAGCGTGTTCATACTTGCGCGACACGCCATGGTTGCCTGCCACCAGGACATCATGGAGTTACGGCGATGACAGTTTACATTGGGTGTTTGAGAATAAAAACGAGCACATCAGAGACGTCCGAGGGACGTTTCTACGGTACAAGATCACATCCTGAAAAAAAAAAAAGAGCTTGCGAACAGGGACGTCAGAAAATCGAGTACTACGGCCCTTGTTGAATCGGACAGTTGGCTCTAGCAGTGATGAAACCTTGCAAAGGACGCGATAACGCCACGAAGACACGCGACATTACGCCAACAAATAAAGCCATTTCTTTAAAGCAAAACTTTCGTTGCATCTGCTTTTGACTTTTCCATTGCTGCTGCTGCTGCCTTGCACGCCGCGTTGGGGGGCGGGGGGTGCATATACATAAAAGGAACGGAGCACAGAGGAATGGCGACGCGAGAAGCTCGTTTGGAGCTTTTGATCGCGTCACACGTGCACCGTGGTCTCTGGAACTCCCTGGGAGTCGTTACACAAGCCTCTTTACAACTGTAACATTCTGTGACTCCCCGCAAAAGCATTGCAGAAACTGCAGCGCTTACTGGTATACTAACGTCCAAGTCCTCAGGAGAGGTAAATAGAATGGTAAAGAGGGAGCTAGGAGATGAGGCAGAGAAGGGGTAAAACCGGCGCAATCGCGAAAGGAGTGAATAACAGCCTTGCCACTCTTCGCTCGCAGCTCCCATACAGGAGAGAAGGTCGTGACAGGGAAAAGGTTACGTTAAGGAAACGAACATAAGGAAACTCTACTACTATAGACACGACAACAGTTGCGGGCCAAATAGAAGGTACGGTACTGTACGTTTCTGCTATTGCTCAAAAACGAACACCATGCAAATTCGTCAAGGGAACTATTGACGAAGGGCGTGCAGATGCAAAGCCACATTAAATCACCGTAGGGTCTATGCAACACTAAGGAAGCGGTCGCACGTCAAATCAATGTTTCTGTGCCCGCCAAGGTAGCCGTACGGCTATGGCATTGCTCGACGTCGTGGTTTCGATCCCTACCACGGGAGCTTTTCGACGGGAGCGAAATACAAAAGAACAGTCGTGCACTTAGATTTAAGTGCACGTTAAAAAACACTAGGGTTTGAAAGTTAATCGGGAATCCGCCACTACGGGCGTGCCTCATAATCTTATTATGGTTTTAGCACCTGAGCCTCATACTTCTGCCAACACATCTGCCGCGATGCGATGTGCCATGTGAAGCAATGACAATGCTCAACATTCTCATAATTTATAAACAATGGCGCACAACGACGCCTCAAGGAAACACGTCTCGCTGTAAGTTGTGTACTACGGAGACAAAAAGCAGTGGTGCACGCAAGGTAACATTTGCCATCAACGCGCTACTCTCTTACTGCATTGAATGGTGAAGAAATTATACATTCGCAGTCAGCATTACCGCTAATTTTCATCAATAAAAGCAAACAACACAAAAGCTTCAGTCACATCGATTCGCACAGTGCGTGGGATCCGCATAATTTTTAGGCTGTGAATTTATAGGCTTAAGACTGGCGCTCTTTAATACAATATTTTCATTCGCAATGAGGAAAAGCGGCTGTAGTGTCCACGGTAGAACGGATTTAATCCCATGGCCATTACATCATTGCCAACTTCCGTGGGATCGTAGTCGTCAAAATGGGATATAAGTGACAGGGAAATCAGGAAGTTGTTGAATGGCAAGAAGACAGAAGCTTGCACAAGACCTCAGTAAAGTAAAATGACTTTTTAAGCAGCATGGTCAGGGGCCGTGCTATGGTTTCAACGTCTATTAAAGATCCCCCCAAAAATGAACAGATGCCGACAAAACAGCAGGCCCGAGCGCCCTCTGGAGTTCTCTACGGGGAGGCTGAGAGCCGCCCCCCCTCCCGGCGATGCCGAAGCCCCCTCATCCCCCCTACACACACCTAAAGTGCCATTGCAGAGCTTTGTCACCCACATCATTTGAGGTTTCTTAGGCTTGCCTCGACCCTTTCGCTTGAAATTTTATTAGGGCTAATTGCTTACTACATCATTGTTGACCCGGACGTGCACAGCTTTTAATTCGTACGTTCGCTTTATTTCTGCAAATTCTGACAACAGGACGATAAGCGCATTAGAAGCACCAGCGGTGGCTGCCTCATCCGTATTTTCTCACTTCAACATTGTTTTAAATTTACGCTGTAAACACCATACACATACACAATGTATTGAAAAACGCACATGACAACGTTTATTATATTTTTGAAAGAGAGAGGTAGCCAATTAAAAATTATTTCTAAAGGTATGGATAGCCTATGCCTAGAGAATGATGCTGTATGTTCACCTCGCTTTAAATTGCTTTGCGTGCTTTTTTGACCATGAAAAAAAAAAAAACCTAGATACTTCAGTGACCCCTTCGGCAGAGCCTTTTATCAACGGCATGTGAAATGCGCGTGAATGATGTGTGTCTCAGTATTGCTACTCTTCCCAGTAAGCAATGGTAACGACTCACGAGAAAAAAAAACATTTCTAATAATTTACACCATTTATTAGGGATGGATTCATCGCCACAAGCATACGAAGGTGTCCCAATTAACTATCATGCACCAAGATTTAAAAAAAAAAGAACAATGCGTTAGTCGAAGGAAACCTAGTGCATATTGTTTCCAGTAGAGTGGAATAGCTGCCAGTAATTTTATCGTTACTGATATTTAATTAGGTAATTGTAATGAATTATCTGACTCGAAACGTACTAACACAATTATGGAAGTGTGAGTGAGTTGTTTGTAGCCGCAGCCAATGGACATCTAACTGCGATATTTTCAGCGACGTACTAATTGCGTAAAAGTTTTTTTGTGACTGTTAAATAGCCCCCGCGAGATATGGACAGTGCCACATGACTGCGCTCCCGCCCGGATCATAAAGCAGCGCCCTCGAACAAGCTCCCTGCGAGTTATCCAGAACGAAATAAAGGAAATAAAGAAAAACATCCTGATCGAGCTAGTTCCTTATCTGCCACGCCAAGGCGGACATAACACGTCGCGTTTGGTGTTAGTTGGAAACAAACTGTAATAGCTATTGTCTTAGCGTAGATAAAGTGCACGGATGTATTTTTTTCCCGCAAAACATATCCCCACAAAAGCGAATTGACAACGTCAGTGCAAATGTTTAAATGCGCGTTTTGTGTCGTCCCAGTCGCCATGTCTTTCTCTCATGATCAGAAACTAAACATGATCCTTGCCTTGGGAGCTGCCAATGGCAACAACAGGAAGGCCGCAAATACATATAAGTCATGGAAGTGTGGCGGTAGACCAAACGCATCGACCATCATCAGAAATTATGAAAATCTGAGACACACCGGCAGCTTCAAGAAACAGCGGCAGAGGACTCCATCTTTGAGTACTAGCCTACGGACGGATGCTCTAGCAGTTATGGCCTGAAACCCTCATGCTAACGTGCGGAACATGGCCGCCAGGCATCAATTTCCAAGTCATCAGTTTGGAGGATTCTAAATGACGGCCTTTCACCCGTACCACCTTAACCAGCACCAATGCTTGGAAGATAGGGACCTGTAGAACTGTACAGATCTCTCAAATTGGGTCCTCACAAAAGCCGAATAGTCACCGGACTTTTTGAGAAACATCATGTGCACAGATGAAGCCAATTTTTGGAGAAATGGCCAGTTAACTTTGCTTAATGCACTCTAGTGACTCCAATCCACACTGGGTAAAGTGCACTCGGCACCAGTAGCAGTGGTCGTTACGCCGGTCGTTACGCCAGTAGCAGTGGAATTTTACGCCGGTGCTTTAATCGGCCTCATCTTCTTCGATCACACACTGAACTGGACCGCGTTACATGGACGAAATCGTTGAAGGAGGGGTGGACGTGTTTCTCAACGAAGTCCCGCTGTCACGTCTTCCACTTCTGTGGTATCAGCAAGATAGGGCACCAGCACACAGCAGCAGCCGAGCACGAAACTGGGTGGATGCGACTTTCATGCGCAATAGATTGCAATGCCCGAGCCTGTATATTGGCCGGCTAGGTCACCTGACCTCTCTGCACTCGATTTCTTTCTTTGCGGTTAAGTGAAAGATCGTGCTTACATGATCGAGACGGACGTCAGATTAGTTCAAGGCAAGGATAACGGATGCCTGCCGCTGAATTCCAGCGTCTTTCATCAAGAAAGCCACTGAAGATGTGATAAAGCGGACTCAGTACTACGTAGCTGAAAAAGGAGACCTATTCGAACACATCCTCTAGACAGCGGCTGGTGTTCAACGGAGCTTACGAATTCATAGATAATAAGGGCGCACTGAAATCTGATATTTTTATTTTGTAGAAATCCTGATTGCCGATTCGGCTCATTCAGAAGTGGTATATTTATTTTCTTGAACGCATCGGTTTTGCCTTTTCTGTGCACATTGGTCGCTACGCGGTCTGTTTATTTCTGTTTTATTTTTTGATACGAACCTGTTTTTGCAGCACGTAAACACTTTCATGAAAAATAAAACGGTCACTCTAATTTGGCTTTGGTCTGAAGCAAGTTTCTGGCGTGAAATGTAGCTTCGCACGCACTCTTTTGATGCGGTGCGAGCGAAGCCGGGATTTTGCTAGGCTGTTGGGATGCTAAGTACGAGGTCGCGGGATCGAATCCCGGCTACGGCGGCCACATTTCGATGTGGGCGAAATGCGAAAACACCCGTGTACATAGATTTAGGCGCACGTTAAAGAACACCAGGTGTTCCAAATTTCCGGAGTCCCCCACGACGGCGTGCCTCATAATCAGAAAGTGGTTTTGGCACGTAAACCATAATTTTTTTAAACCGGGATTTCGAAACATTCTATATATGCCTATTACACTGCCTCTCGCATTTCGTACGTGGTCAGAGCGGCGCTCAGCCACGTTATCAAGGGGCTTCTGCTATCATTGTGATCAATCGGCCTTGAGAGGAGGAGGCGGAATAAACTTTTATTGTTGAAACAGTATCCCGGGGTAAGCGCCAGTTCTACTCTCGCTGGGAAGTCTCCTCATTCCAGGAACCCTCGGCCTTGAGAGACGGATAATAATTGTGACTTAGAAATGAGAGGAAGGAACAGCTGCGAAGCCGCGAAACCTGTTGTTGGTGCTTATTCCGTACCATTACCAAAGTGATGCGCCGTCTCTTCGAGTTTGCGACAGGCAGTGCAGTTGCCTTCAATCGGATTATTTGAGGGCGTTGCTTTGTGGATGCGGGTGGGAGCGCACTCACGTGATATTTTCATATTTCGCGAGGTTTCTTTGCGACTCGGAAGTAAATTGTACGCAATTATTACGTCGCTTAAAACACTGCAGTTAGATGTCATTTGGGGGTGCCTACATATGCCTCATTGAGACCTTGATAACTACGACAGTACTTCTCGAGTTAGACAACTAATTGCAATTGCGGAATTAAATCTCACAAACGAAAGTATTACTGGCCGCTATTCCACTGTACTGGAAACAATATGCACTAGGTTTTCTTCGAATAACGCAACTTCCCTTTCTTTAAGTTTGGCGCATGATAGTTGTGGAACATTGTGTAATTCACTCAGTAACCGAAATGAGGCCAAGCCGGATTCACTCGAAATCAGAATCAACAGCAGTCATGCGCAGCAGCGCTTATACTCGGACTCACAGAAAAAGAAAGGGAGAGTGAGAGAGAGAGAGACTGCAGTTTCGCCGGAAAAGCAAAGCAGGATTATGGATAGCCAAGTATGCGACAATTACACGAAGTTAGATTCTAGCACTCACGCTCCCCTTAGCAGAGTTGAATACCGCACATACAAGGCCCACCAGACTGCACAGACTAAACGCTTCACTGCAACTCAGACCTCTGGCCGGACTGCTTAGACGCGAAGCGTTTCTTCTGTGTCAGTTGTGGCTGGGAGTTGTTTTCACGAAAGCCTACTCAGCACTAATTGGAACGGCTGATAGTCCTGCATGTGATGTTTGCGGATGCGAGGAGAACATTGACAGCTTATTGTGCCACTGTCCTCAATTTCAAGCACAAAGACAATCTTTGTCCAACACAATGAGGAAATTAGATTATAGTCCTCTGAGTGAACAGACAGTACTAGAGCACCGGCCCCACCGATCATCGGCTCAGAAGATAGTGAAGGCACTTTTGTGCTTCCTCAGAACGTCTGGTTTGTACGTGCGGCTTTGACTCGAGTACCGTCCGTGAACGTCTCCATACCGTCTCTCTTCCCCTTCTCCCTTCACCCAGCGTAGGGTAGCCGACCAGACGCTTGACTGGTTAACATCCCTGCCTTCCTTATATCCCTCTCTGTCTCTCCTACTGTGAGGTCTTCTATATACTCGTATGACGCCGTCACTTGAGCGATCAATGCTTCGAGGTCCCACAAATTTTTTTCAAGTGCCAGAAAATATATATATATATATATATATATATATATATATATATATACGGAGTTCGGGAAGCTGGTCGGGCTCCAGCACCCCCTCAATAAAATCCATCCATCCGTCCGTGCGTTCGTCCACCGATCGCGACCCGCGCAAGAAGCCGCGTTTCTAGCAGAAAGCACGCCTTGGTGCATAGCGTTCGCCGCGAGCGTTTCCCGGTAAACATTACGGTTGCATGCGCTGCAGTTGCCGGGAAGCGGGAGAAGCAGTCAAGGATCTTTGAGTGCTATCGCGTTCCACTCTCAAAGGCGAAGCTTAAGCGTCCTCCAAATTTTTATTCTCTCTTTGTCTTAACACCAGTGTAGGGTAGCAAACCGGGAGCTTGTCTGGTCGATCTCCCTGCCTGTGCTCTCCTAGCTTTCGCTCTTTATGTGTAGCAAGGTAGGAATTCCTACGATTGGCAACACTATTCCCCCTCACCAACGCGGGCTGCCTGCAAAGACTCACTTGGAGCACGCCATCTGCGTTTTTCGTGACCCCTCCCCCCACCCCAATTTGCGACTGTACAAGCCACGTCATGAGTGGAGGAAGCCGCTCTCTAAGAACCGGCTCTTTGTTCGCACTGAATTAAATCACGGTGCAGTGATAACTATAGCCAGCGGGTTCTTCATAACCAAGCGTCGTGACGACGAATAAATCAATCGTTCGCTATTAGTGGCTTATCACTCGCAGCAAGTGCAGTAAACTGCTTTTAAAGTTGACCCACTCACCTTCTAACTGGTGCCGATAAATTTTAAGCCTTGAGAATACAAAATTAAGCTAGCTAGCTGTAAATTTCAGGGAGTATTAAACAATTTCTATATTGAATGGTGCAAAAGTCGGCTACGTATATTTTATGCTATGTTTTCTTCTTCAAGTTCAAGGTGAACATTGCAGCACCTCTAGGAAAGTTCAGTGTGGAAGAGCTGAGGATCAAGTTCCTGTTTCTCCAAGAGAAACGTGCGACGCATATCCGTGGCGAAATGTCAGACATTGTGCGACGGTAATCTTAAAGCTGGCCATTTCGGTTGTCAAAGCAAGAAGCCCAGTGGAAGGCTTGTTTCTGTCTCTGTGCCTGCAGATGTGAAAGCCACCCGTGCCATGTTTATGAACGACCGCCGAATGTAAGCCAAAAGTATTGCTACATATTTGGGAGCTTCACGCGAGAGGAGATGATTTGCCGACGACGGCTTCGAAATGATAAAGCTTGCGGCGACGTGTATCCTATAGCTATTGACAACTGAACAAAACAGGAGACACGCGAAGATATTGGTGACTGTTTTGGAAGGCTTTGCAAAAAAAGTGACTCAGATTTCCTGCACAAACTGTTCAATGGTGATGACACATGCATCTACTCTTATGAACTCAAGACCATGTGACATTCTCAAGAACGGAGGCGCAGTGGTTCACCCAGGCGGGAAAAGTTGCGTGTGCAAAGAATCGGTGCAGAAGCGAATGGATAAGGGAGTTCTGCTGGCAGCCTACCTCCAACAGGGGGCAACCATAATTGCCGGATATACTGTGCTTTGTTGACGATGTTGAGGGAAATCATAAGGGAAGAACAGCCAGGGAAGCTCTTCATGTGGCATCCAGTTGCATGACGATGCTTCGCAACGCAATGCAAGTAAAACAACGGCAACACTGACCTCCGTTGGTTGTCCAGGGGTGCCCTGTGCACCCTTCTTCTGACAAATGTTTCCCCCATTCTCGAAAAAAAAACCCTAAGGAGACAATGGTTCGAGAGTACTCTGGAGCCAACTAATGCTGCGAATGAATTATAACACCAGCAGGGTGAAGAACTTTATTCGCAGCGACTTAAGGAGGTGCCAGGACAGATGTCGCAAGTGCATTTACTTTCCGAGGGAAATTGTAGAGTAGGGTGGCAGTTGGCAGCTGCCTAGCTTTTCTTTTTTTTTCTTTTTTTGTTCAGGACAAGACTCAATGCTTATCAGCACCGCCTCGTATATCCAGATCTAGTGAAATGAATGGTAATTCAAATAACCACTTTGGACCGCTTAGCGGCTTTAGGGTGTTCTCTTTTTTTTTTCTTTACCCGTTTTATTTTATTTTTTTCTCCTTTCCGAGCTAGAGACTCTACTATCCCGCGACGTCTCACTCGCAGGCTCGGAGGCGCCCTCTCTGTGCCTTTACCGACGGTGTCGTCGTCACTGCCTCTCTGATGATGATAGGGATCTAAAGAATGAAATGACGCTCAATTTTTTTCCTTCTTTATATCACTGTCATTCAGGGAGGCAGCGACCACGGCACTGAATGGAACCGGAGCAATCGCGCTTGGTTCTTCCCTTCCTTCCATGCCCTCGTAGATCGCCCGCCGTTCAGCCGCTTTTTTTTTACCCCGCCTTCCTTACGTAACGCGGCGCACCCTCCTGAGCCTCCAACGCGAGAATTTGAGTTACGGATCGCCGACGCGGGGGGTCGCCACCGAAACATCTGGCCGCGGCCGCCCGCCACACGCTCTTCACGACCCACATCATGGCGAGAAGTCGGCGCTCACCGCGATTCTCCGTGAGATTTGACGTCTCTCTCTAAAGCTCCCTCAATGTCCGTTATTATTATTATTATTATTGACTGCCAAACTCTCTGCTGGGCGCTGTAGGTGCGACGCACGGCAGGAAAACGAGCTGTACGGCTGCCAGTGCTGGCGTCAAAATGATGCCGATGCGGAGTCAGAGTCGCGTGTAGACTTGTGGCAGCTGTTTGGACCGGACTCCGCGGGTACCGACACTGAATAATGGAGGGGTGTTTGTCACATCCACGGCGCAACTCACACCATGTAGGCAAAAGTAAAAAAAAAAGTTCGTTGTTGCGTGGCCTCTTAATGCTCCGCTGGAAGCGCATGGAGAAAAAGAGCATATCGAACTGAAACAGAACAGAAGGCGGCGTGTTTTTAATGCTTACTTTCTTTTCTTTTTTTTTACATAACATATGAGTACCCGTGCACCTGGTCCCATCGGAGTTGCGTAGTCATTTGTTGTCCGATAGAGCTGTTAGGTCATTTCAGCCGCTTGCTGAAGAAGAATTACCCGATCTACCACGACAAATATATATTGTAACGAATACGAGAGGCAGGTGCAAGAAGAAACAAGGGAAAACGAGGAAAACGAGCAGTTTGAGAGGCTGGACTGCGCTACGATGCCGCTACGATCATCGTCCATCTCCTGTAAATAAAACCATTTCTTCGCAAGTCTTCGTAACAGTTGTGGTGGAAGGTGCGGGGTAATCGACACCCGAAGACGGAGGCTGAACCACAACTTCTTCGACGGAGCCGTCGCCTTGCTGGACTGCCACCGAATCCACCGGAGTTGAATATGTCCCACGATGCAGACGAACAACGGCCCATTCCAACTGCTGCGCCGACCAGTTCCGTTCTACAACTGAGAGATGCGCGTCCCTTCGCCGGAAGATCAGACGAAGACGTCGAGGAATGGCTCATCAATTATCACCGGGTGAGTGCCACTAACAAGAGGAACAGCGCTTCTCAGCTTTCGAACGTCGTGTTGTTTCTAACGGATACTGCGTTGGTTTGGTTCGACAATCACGAGCAAACCTTCACAACATGGGGAAGATTTGTTTCGCAAATCAAATAGCGATTTGGCGGCTCCTGCGACGAAAAAGAAAAGGCCAGTACAGACGCTACTGCAACGCGCGCAAGTGCCAGGCGATACCTGCACGACCTACATTGAGGCAGTAATAAAACTGTGTAGGATGGTGGACTCTGGAATCTATGAGGAATACAAAGTCGGGCACATCCTAAATGGAATTGCCGAAGATGTTTACAAATTCCTCATCGCAAAAGATAACCTGGCTTCCGTCGCCGACATCATTCGGCACTGTCGCCCTTTCGAGCAACTGAAGACGAGGCGCATCACGCCGAAGTTTGGCAGGCTAACCAATGTGACGACAGTTGCAAGCGTAGACATCAACCAGCCTCTCGATCTTGCATCAACGATCCGACAAATAGTTCGGGAAAAGCTCAGCCTGCACGCGCAACTGACACACCCAGGCACTCATAGCTTCCGCCTACCACCAGATTTCGAGCCAAACGTGGCATCGTTCTCCCCGTGTCCTGCGGCGAGGGACATTGATGATTATGAACTCGCGCCCCGACAGCAGCCACATCTCTACGACAGAGGCCCTACTTATGACGCTCGGCCACAACAAGAACAGCCTCGTTTTTACCCCCGAGGCCCTGTGACTTCCGTCAGGCCGCGACAGGAACAGCACCGACCCTACTACCACAACGTGATTTATGAACGATATAACGGATTTCAGAGAGCAGCAGAGACACGTTATCCATCTGAGAACGAACTTTCTCGCCGCCCGCAGCAGCCAAGGCGGTCGCCAAGGCCGTCAATCACGAAGGACACCACCGATGTTCTCGCCGCCCGGAACCCATACTTCATATGACTTGCGGACGACCGACTTGCTTCCAATGGACCACTTCTCACACGAGACCAGACGCAGCGATTCGCTAGCATCTGAGCGGAGTTTGACGCCCCCAAATAACCGTCCCCATCGCTCTCCGTCCCCTCGGCGCCGTTCTTCCTCACCGTCGCCGGGAAACTAGCATTCGCGGCCAAAGGAGGTGAGGTCGCCGGACGGTCTTTGCAAGAAATAACTCTGCCTGTTGTGATGCTTAAAAACAAAGTGAATGTGCCGATTGACGGAATGTCGACCATGGCGTTGGTTGATACTGGGGCGACTGTCTCTGTGATGAGCCTCACTTTCAAGAACTGTCTAGGCCACAAAGTTATGTTTTCTTGGAACGACGGTATTACCTTTCGTGGAGTAGGCGGCGAGTGGCTTCATCCCCTTGGTGTTTGTGCTGTAAGTGTTTTGTTTGCTGGGAAAGTGTTTGTGTCGGAATTCCTTCTTCTTTCTCGTTGTTCGCACGATGTTATTCTTGGTATCGATGTTCTTGAACAGTGCGGCGCTTCCGTGAACTGTGGTTGTGACGAAATATCATTGAACAAGTTATTTATATCAGCGCATTCCGAACAAAGCTCGCGTGGCGAAGACAGACACACAGACACACTCAGTATTCTTGATGAAGTTATTGCAGGGACACAGACACACTCAGTAGTGTTCTTGATGAAGTGATTGCACCATCATGGTGCCTGACGCCCGTTCGTGTTTCTGCAACTACTGTTGACGCTAATTGTGTTGACCTTGTAGTTAGGCCTCTCCGCATAAACTGCGCAAAAATATATACTTGTGCCCTGCTCTGTCGTGTGCATGACGAAAGGAGTCGCCACATTGTGGGCGCTGAACTGTTCCGCAATGCCGGTTGTCCTTCCTTGCGGTATGAAAATCGCTCTCTTCGATTAAGCCGCATGTAGCTCAAGAGCGACACTAACTGCGGACGTCTCTACAGCTTGCACTTCTTACGATAATCGCCATTCTGAAGAGCTAATGCTTGGCATGATCAGCAAGGCTCTCTGTACATCGGAACGGCAAGCACTGCTACAAGTCCTTGCCAGGCATGAGGCTGCATTCGACTTCACGCATGGAGATGCACCCCTTCATTTACCCTCATTCCACGCCGTATCATCCACAGACCAATGGCCTTGTTGAAAGGACAAACAGAACGCTGACCAACACGCTTGCCATGTACGTCTCCTCCAATCATAAGAACTGGGACGACGTGCTGCCCTTCATCACTTACGCATACAACATGGCGAAACACGAAACCACGAACTATAACCCATCTTATCTCCTGTATGCAAGGTTACCGCGAAGCCCTCTGGACACTTTCATACTCTTCGTTCTGGACAGTGACGATTCTGTATCGTAGACTTTGTGTCTCGCCGAAGAAGCCCGTGGAATAGCTCGTCTTCGTACTCTGGCCTCGCAAAGTCGTTCGAAAGAGCGATACGACGACCGTCACGTACAAGTATCGTTCGAAAAAGGTGACTTGGTCCTTCTCTGGACACCGCAACGCAAGCGTGGATTATGCCAACAGTTCTTGTCACAATATTCAGGCCCATATATAGTTGTGGACCGCCTGAGCGAACTCACTCACGTCATAGCTTGCCTCCTGTGCAATGGTCGGTGGTCAAGCAGAACTCAGCTGACTCATATTGCACTCCTGAAGCCTTTCTACCCTGCTTGTCCATCCTGACTCGCCCCACGGGCTTCGTCTGCTTGCGGGGAAATGTAACGAATACGAGAGGCAGGTGCAAGAAGAAAGAAGGGAAGACGAGGAGAACGAGGAGTTTGAGAGGGTGGACTGCGCTACGATCATGCTACGATCATCGTCCATCTTCTGTACATAAAACCATTTCTTCGCAAGTCTTCGTAACAACGAGTTGATAATATAGATATAAATAAATAAATAAATAAATAAATAAATAAATAAATAAATAAATGCACAACAGTCGGCATTTACGTTCGTGTTCGGCGTTGGTGCTGCGTACACAGGACTGCCGCTAGTCCACGTAGGACAGGTCTGCAGTTACAAGGATTATTCGTGTAGTTGGCCGATGCGCGTATTCAAGCCGAGAGATACTGGAAAGGGCGGATATTTGCTAGGCGCAGTTTGCGGGAAGGTCATGCGGTATACCATCGCATCTTTGCAAGAGAAAAAAAAATAATAAGAATGTCCGAACATCCACCTAGCCGTCCGTGGAACAACTCAAAAGCTTTCGCAGGTAGTTCACAGAGACATGTGAGTGCAGGCTTCAAAGAGGCCCTTTGTTTGAGAGGTTGTTCGATAAGTACGATCCTACAAAAAAAATACATTTACTTATTTAAACTGAATGAGGAGGGATATAAAACGTGAGATCAATAACCTGCGCACTTTGGCGCATCTTCATGCAAATACATCCGTGTATAAGAGCCAGACTTGTACGTAACGAATTACACATAATTACTTGTAATCAATTACATTTTTGTCAATTTTGTAATTGAACGATTACTTTCTTTACTCGGTAACACTCACTTAGGTCAATTACTTTCTTTTCGTAACAAATTGCATGTAACCAACTACATTATTGACGAGACAAGCTGTCAGAAACGCTTTGAGAGCCTGAATTTGGCGAAAACTGCAGCAGAAACGCTCGTTATTGTGCCACGCAGCAGCCTTGCAAATGCGCATGCTCAGACAGCCAAACCTGGGGCCTCAGTATTTCTTTGCTCATCTTAACGCTCCGCCAGATGTTGGCCGACGAATTGACCAGATGCTAATGCGTCTCGATAGTGGATACAACTTAGGACGTTACAGCCATGGAATCACATACGGACGATTTTGGCAGTTGTTCATTCTTCCGACAGGCTCCGGAGCGTCTTCTCCAAGTCCCAGCGACAATTAAACGATGTGCACGCGTCATAGAGGACACAGATGCTGAGCAACCATATTCTCGTGTGCAAGATCCGTATACGTTATACAACACCGCCGTACCCCTCAGCGCGAACCTCAAGCGAACTTCCTAACCTACCTGTCTTTGCTTCTCTTTTTCCTCCTATAGAACAAGTTTTCAGTGTCGCTGCTGATGTCTTCGCAACGATTAAGAGGGACGATGACCGACGAAACGTTTTAGAAGCAGTTGTTAGTGCAGATGTGCAATGTATGAACTAAGGGCTGCAGAGGACGCACTGAAGGTTACAGGCCAGATCGTTCTATTTACTGCATCTATGCAACGTTAATAAAAGTTCGCAAGAAAGTAACGGAGAAGTAATCGATTACTTTGCGTAATTGCTCAAACACTTTCATTGGGCAGCAATTGGTTAGTGTAATCCATAACACTTTTTTAAAAAAAGTAATTGTAATTGGTTCCTTTGTACATCAGTCCCTCAGAACTCTGTCATTTTCCTAAATGCAGAACTAATTACGGAACTCAGACTAGATAGTGCACTACTACGCCTATTACACAAGTTTAATAAAATTGATGTCGATGTATCTAATATGCCTCGGAAAACTCTGGTTCATATTGTTTCTAATGTGTCTAGCCAAGTGAAACGATTTCCGTCTTATTTACTCTACCATAAACACGATTGACCAGCTCGGAATTAATTATTGCCTGCATAATTTAGATCAGTGGTTCAAGCCATTGGGCGTGTAAATCAATTATACTCAATCAACATGCAAACACGTCAATAAAATACGACAACATTGTATGGTCCATATTCTAGATATATTCATTTACTGGTACGTGCTAATCAATTTAAATATTTAGGCGTCACGGTCGATTTGATTTGATAACGCAAAACTTAGCATAACGTGCACCTATAGATAACGTGTCCTCGAAGAAGCGAATCAAAAGCTAGAATTCTGAAGGAAGAACCTAGAGCCAGCAACGCGAGGTGCATAGCTGATTGCGTATAGCACTTTATCAGACCCGTCTTTGCATATGCGTTACTCGTGTGGTGGCCTCGTGAAGGAAGTTTACAAAATAAAGTCTTAGAAAAAATTCCACGCCACTAATACGCTTCATGTGCTTTAGGCATCGATGGACAGACAGTCACAAAAATGCTGCCACCCAGCCAGTTAGAAATTTTGGAAACAGTTAGGCAATAGAATCGGTTGAATGTCCGTTTTTTAGGCCCTGCAAAGAGCACTGAAAATTGATAAGGAAGTGCATCTAAGGCATATAAGAAAGCGAAGTGGCCATGTTAATCACAGTTATGCTATGGATCCTTATACTTCGCTCCAAATTATGTATTTCGCTTCGCCCCCGCTTTTTTTCTGGCCGTGATTGAACTATATATAGGAAAAGTTGCAAAGAGAGGGGAGAGGGGGCGGGGTACGGGGCTTTGTAGGGATAACAATGCATGTTTGCGCATTTCAACTCTTTAGATCCGTGTTTTCAAGATTATGCGGCGTGGCGGTCGACGCTTCCGCGAGATTAATAAAAATATTTGAGCGCTGCCCATTGATCAGTTTTATTGATACAGTGGAATGCTGTTGCACTTAATAATAATAATATTTGGCGTTTTACGTGCCAAAACCACTTTCTGATTATGAGGCACGCCGTAGTGGAGGACTCCGGAAATTTTGACCACCTGGGGTTCTTTAACGTGCACCTAAATCTAAGCACACGGGTGTTTTCGCATTTCGCCCCCATCGAAATGCGGCCGCCGTGGCCGGGATTCGATCCCGCGACCTCGTGCTCAGCAGCCCGACACCATAGCCACTGAGCAACCACGGCGGGTGCTGTTGCACTTATGCTTAGGCAATAAAGCACGATTCTGTTGTGAAGCTAGTGGTTGACAATGACATTCCACATTTGCAATGGCGCACAGAATTTAGCCGCATAACGTTCCTTCGCGCTGTTACAAGCAAACTGCGCATTGCTACACGCCACTGCTCTTGACTGACATAGAACGCGATATACATCCGCTAGAGCGAGCAAACACTTGGGCTTTCGCACGAAAACACGTTTAAATACAGCTTTCTCATGTCGTATTTCAGACTCGAATGCTTTCTTAAAACCATTTTTGAGGCAATTAATCATAACACATCTCTGAAGGATCTGCTGTTGAAGTAGTCGATTCTTGTGCAGATTTATTAAAGTGAAGGAATATTTGCCTTGCTATACAGGGGCATTGCTGCGCGATCTCTCGCGCCCCGGCGAAGACAGCGCGACGCCTTGGGGTCGATACGGGACAAGCGCCGGCACCTCTGCTAACTGCTACGGGGCTTGTTTGAGGGCGCTGTATTTTGATGCGGGCGGACGGTTAGTCACGTGATACTTTTCATTGGTCGCTGGCTTTCTTTATCAGCCGGCGAAAAAAAATAAACGGGCAAGAAGTACCTTGCACACAAAATATACCAGCTTTAAGTTTCTTTCAATTTCCTACAAATTATTCATTGACAAGACGGCATTCGGAGCAGTAATAAACAAATAACTACTTGCAAGTATTATAAATTGAATGGCATCAACAAAACAATTACTGGCGGTTACTCTACCCTACTGCAAACAATATGCACTTGGTTATCATCGCGCGGAATGGCCTGTTTTTCTTTTTTAAAGAAAGAACGCCATGTAGGGATAGCTGGGGCACCCTGTATAGACGGACGCAGTATACAGCTAGACCTCATAGTGGAGGGCTCGCTCATCGGGGAATGGCCTAAATTGTCCGTTGCCTTTGGCGATAGACGGTCTAGGCTGTTGGTAGTGCAGCCTCAGAACCCGCAGCGGACTTTGTACTGACGCACCCAACGCGCGTCTGCTGTTGAATGTAAGCTGCGATCTTCTGAGGATTTAAGGGAAGAACTTTAGCGTTGTATAGAGTTCCCAGGAGCTCTTCATGTGGCACTGGAGTCCTCTAAGTTTTCTAAGAGTACCGGGGCATTTGAACAATAACCGCCGTGTCCGTAACAGCTGTTCGAAGTAACGGAATCGCAGGGACTCCGGCTATGGAGAAGGGGTTTTCTTTCTTTCTCTTTTTCTCAAACTCTCGCGAAAGAATGGCACTTTTTAGTATACGTAAATCATTCGCTAAAGTGTAGGAGGGCCGTATTGATTGTCTCCCCCAATCTTTTCGGTCTACAGTGGGGGAGAAAGCGTCTGACAGGGCGCGCCTGGTTCTCAGCTTTCGCTTTCGCCCTATGTCGTCTGTAGGGCCCGGAAAGAACACCTGTGCGGGTTTCCTCAAACACGCGGCCAACTACAAAGCTGTGTGTTTTCCTTCGTTACGTAACGATAGCCAGTGATTGACGTTAACCGTTGCGAACTAAGTCCTCTTGAGTAACAGGAAAAAATAGTGACCTAAGCGCCAGCAGAAAACACAAAAACAGGGGCGCGATGCGCAGACCAACATTTCAGGCTGCACACATAAAGACGTCTTGGGTGTAAAATACCGGTGGGACACTTATACAAAGGCACGCAAACGTCGGCTTTGCTGTAACGCATATAGACACAAGCGCCTGTCGCCTCCGCAGACCGTAGATAGCGGTATGGCGGGGAGCGAGGGAAAAGGTCGCGCCAAGTTGTCGGTCAGCCATGTCGAGTCCCGGCGGTAATCCGTCTCAATCCTTAAATACGGCCCCCTTTTGGCGGCGATAATCCCCGAGCAGAAGTCTCTTTTTTTGAATCTGACGCCTCTATCCCACGCTCCTTGCTGCGTTTGCGTTTTGAGGTCCATCCATCATGCGCCGCTGACGTTCTCTCCCTCTCTCACACGCATTCTTTTTTTTTTAAACAAAACCATGCGCCTCGCATTCTTCGTTATTCGGCTGACTGGGTAGCCTTTGCGCGAGTTGTTAGCGGGAAAACGCGGACTCCGCCGCCCATGCTTCCGACAAGGGAATGTTCAAGGTTCAAACTGCAAGGTTCTACTTCTACATAGTTCTACCGGCAAGCTTCAAGCAGGCACGTCAGCCCTTCATCAGTGATATGATATATTCATTGAGCAAGTGAGCAGAATAGACTGCGGAGAATATACTGTTTCTCCAATTCATTTCTCAAACATCCAAAGATATGTTAAGTCAAGATAGCCGGTCCTTCCAAGGACGTGAAGCTACGAATGCTTTGTTGTAACAGCAGCACCCCACGGCCCGGAGTCAACTCCCGTCTCGCAAATATCCTTACTTCTGATAGAGGGCGGACATGCGCGAGCTCCTCACTCACTGGCTTCTCACAGCCGCGCATGTGCACCACTTCAGCTCTCTTTTGTTGTTCAGCTCCGCTTAGCTATACGTGTAGTGTACGCCTACAGAGTAAAGCCCCTCGATAATTTGAAAGTAGCGACACTCTCCTCCCCACGGCGCTTTCCTCCTCCATTCTCCTCGCCTTTTCTCATTGGCTCCCGCCGACGGGCCACTGCATTCTATGGAGGCGCGTTATTTTGGGCCAGTTGCACGGCCCAGTGGTGTTCAAAATTTTTGAGAAACGCTGATACCGCATCGATTATGCTCAAGGCAACGTTTATAAGGAGGTTGGTTTTTTCCTAAAGCCGTATGAACGGGGCATACTGATGTAAAAGGAGCTTTGAGGTGAGCTCGATACTACAGGCAATTTTTCTGCCACAAGATGAGATGCTTTACTTTGTGCGTCTGAACTAGTATTGCTTGTGGCACATCCCTCTGCGTGTGGCTTATTAAGCCAAAGCCTTAGATCTCTGTTTCAAGGTCGCGTTGGGAAGTATTCAAAATATCACGCGACCCAAGGAATGCCGAAAGCGAATGAAAGCATGTCCAGACGTGTATAAGAGATGATTACTGATTAGCAAAGGTAATTAATGATTGATAAGTGATTGTATTAATATGGATTAAGGCGTATTAAGGAAGAATAAGCTGTGTTAAGCAGAATGAAGGTCGATGAAGGTAGATTAAGTTGCATTAAGGAAGATTAGGCCGGATTAAGGTGCATGAAAGAGGATGAAGGTGGATTATCGGGGAATGGGATGAAATACGTTGCGATCTTAAACATTATTGCCTGCAGAATCTTTCTTGCATTACTACTTCATGAACAGAATCACGATTGATTGCTCAACCTTCGTAATCAAAGCGCATTGATGAAATGATTTCGGCTCATGTTAAATCAATAGAAAAAGTTTCCCCACAGAACAAAACCGCGGAAAGGTGGTTTTAAAACATCAGCTATTAAAGCGAAGATTCTCGGCCTCCGCCTAGATGTCGATATCAACAGCAAGCGTGCGCGATCATGTGAACACCCCCTGCACATTGTGTGTATTCATGAGAAAACCAAATAACAATCGTCGCCGACTCATGTGTGCGTGGAAGTGCAGTTCAAAGCAGATTCCAACAATCCAAGGTGTCCTTAGGTATCGCCTAAGAGACGCAAATGCGAAAGTCTTGTAAAGCCTTCTGTAATTCACCTTAATCCACCTTCATCCACCCTATTCCACCTTAATCCTCCTTAATCCCCGTTATTCGTCTTATTTCTCCATCAACCCTAATTCATCTTAATCCACCCTAATCGACCTTAATCCTTTCATCCACCTTAATCCACCCTAATTCTCTTTACTACGCCTTAATCATTGTTCATGCACCTTCATCCTCCTTTATATACCCTGATCCACCTTAATCCCCGTAATTTACCTTAATCTTCCTCTATCCACCTTAACCCCCTTAACACAACTTAATCGCTGTTCATGCACCTTAATCCGCTTTAATCCACTTTAATATAACCTAATTAACCTTAATCCTCCCTAATCCGCCTTAATTCAATCCATAATAAATGATCAATTAACTTGGCTAATCATTAACCTCTTATACACGGCTAGACATGCTTTGGGTCGTTTCTGGCCTTTTTGGGTTGCGTGATATTTTCTGTTTACAACGCGACCTTGAAACAGAGGTCTAAAGGCTTTCTCCTTAAAACTTAAAAAAAAAAAAACGCAATCTGGACTATACCGCTCATCACCATGCTGGCTCCAAATAATTTTTCTAGGTTTTCACCAACTTCTCAGCTTGCTGTCCCATAGATGCCTCGCTCCCAACTTCTGTCAGCAATTTTAAGAATCCGAACCTTTCGCAGAGTAAAGTGTAGGCAGCCTTTCGCACTTGCAAAGCAGAGCCTAGACTGTCAAATACAACCATTGTAGGTCTCTACGGCAAACTTTTTTTCTACCTTGTTGTGCACTATCGCTGTTTCCGTCCGGGTGCTTACTGAAAACGATGCGTTTGCCCTCATCGTGATAACATTGATTAGTACTTAGCACGCGTGCTCTCTCTTCGAAAGTATCAAAGAGAGGTCGCAAAGAATTAATAAAGCCTTCTAGAGAGCTGAGCAGGTCTACAGCAGTTGAAATCTCTAGGCCTGGTGTCCGAAGTGCTACGCTCGTTTTGTCAAAGTGTTCCAAGATTTCACTCCAGAAAGTCGACATGAATGCATGTTTTGTCATTTTCTTGAAGAGAGAGTGCGCTTCGTTCCTAGTGTCACCGTTTTCTTGCTCGTTCTTTGATACAGCTTCAAGGCCACACAAGGCTGCATTTAAATTTTTCAGAATGGCCTTACATGATTCAGCGTGTTTTGACTACCTGGTCTCAGAGAGACCTTTCAAAACAAGCTGCTGGCCAGTTCCGCCCATGCTGTCCAAAAGATACCTCCATCGCTTAGGTGAGGCAGCAAAGAAGACATACAGTCTCTGAATTACAGTGAAAAATTTGACTGCCTCAATGCAACTGTCAACGCTACACGCGCCAACTAAGTTCAGTGAATGACCAGCACACGGGATGTAGACTGCCAATTCGTTCAGGTGTTCGATTAGAGCTTGCAGTCCTTTGTATTTTCCACACATATTACTCGCATTATCATAAGCTTGGCCCTTACAATCATCAATTGAGATGCCATTGGTGGTCAAGAGGGACATCACGGTATCGAAAAGATACCAGCCGGTATGCGATTCAAGTGGAACAAATCCAAGAAAGCGTTCGTATACTTTCCCATTTAAATAGTATCGTAAAACGACTGATAGCTGATCAACGTGAGTAAGGTCTGGAGTCGAATCAACAATTAAAGAGAAGTATTTTGCGCGTTTTACTTCGTCAACGAGAAATTCCTTGACAGCCTTTGCCATATGCTCGATAAATTCATCACAAATGGTTTTTGATAGATATGATGGGTGACCTTTTCCTTTGTTCCCGTAGCGATTAATATGCTCCTCTTGAGAGGGATCAAACTTGGCAATGGCCTCAAGCACTCCTATATAATTGCCATTTCTCGATGAACCAAAAATCTCACTGCCCCTAAACGCTAGGTTACGCTCAGCTATAAGCTTAACTACAACGACTACGCGCTTCAACACCTCTGTCCAGTAAGCGGTCTCAGTGAAAAGATGCTTAACCAGCTCCTTGTCAATTGTGCTGCTCGGGTTAGAGCGGGTGAGCCATGCTGCCACGTAGTTCCGCTGCTCGAAGCTATCTTCATGTGCGCAAACTTTCTGTTCTTTTCCAATCAGAAAAGCCGTGCGTGGTGAAAGGACTGGGGATGCTTGAAATCGAAAATAGTTTGCACATGAAACAGTAAACGGAACCTTTGGACTCCGAGTACATTAACCAGTGTCGCTGGTATGCCTCCCCATTTACAGCCTTTCGCACGAAAAGATGAGGCGACATATAGCGTTTCTGAGTTTTGTATTGCCTTTCGGAAGACGGAAAATTTTCTGCCCGATTTTGAAAATACAATGACCCTTTCTCAAGGCATACACTCCGAAAGCTGTCAGTAATAACGTCCGGCCACTTAGCAGGGTCACTTCGGAGAATCTCGCAACGTACCTCTTGCTGCGGGGGTATCCGCACTTCTCTGTTGCCGCAACGAGAAGCCGTCTCATTCGTCCTCTCGAGGCACACTTTGTGGGTGGGAACATGATTATTTCAAGCCAAACTAACAGGAAACAAGTGAGTCGGTTCTTGGAATGTTGTTTCCTGGCGCTCGTCAGTAGGAGGAGGCTCGGGAGGGGGGGATGGCACCTGTTGATCAGCAGTAGTAGAAATCGGGCGTGGCGGACCGGTCACATGGAGCTCTATGGTATGGCCCAGCCGAGTAACATAGACGTTGCTGACTCAGGAACAGGACAGGGCTCGGTTAGCGTCGGTTGCTCAAAAATATGGACGACCGAGGTTGACACCATTTTCACAGGATCCAGACAACCAAGACGAGTGAAACCTTGCTTCTTGCCAGGAAACCGTGGTGGTGGAGTTGGCAAGTCCTCCACAGAAGCACAGTCGGTACTATTGGGAGTTTGACACGGACTCTGGGTAGAGCGATCATACTGCTCTGCGGAAGCTGCATTCAGTAGGTACTTTGTCATCTTTGGTAGCTTCTTTTCACGCTCTTCTCTTTCTAATTTCGCTTTTCGTTTAGACGCACTACTTTGATGCTTCCGACCAAGCATTTTCGCATGAATGGATGCTAATTGTTCACCGAGCACTTCGTCAGTCCGACGCGACCACAGGTGTCCAACGGTGGCCGTCCGGATGACTGGCGCACGCTGCCTGGATGGTCCGTGGCTGGCCTAGAGTGGTGCGTCCCCCGGGAGTTCCTCAGCGGGCAGACTTATTCAAGCTTAACCGGCGGCTCGGGACTGAATCACAGCCCGCGATCAATTTCCTTTTATAGACGCGCGCCGCGTCTGTCTATTACTGGCGCCAAAGTAGGCGATCACATACGCATAGAGTTCCTTGTACAAATTCCCTCCTTCTGCGTACAAACTCACTCCTTCTCTTCCTATTGGCTTCCTATTGGCTCGGAGCAATCGTCTGTTCTGGGAGGTTCTCGATTTTTCTTTCGCCCCGTCGAAGCCGAGCGCGAGAACGAAGGGGAGAGGGCGACTCCTAGCGCGGGCGAAGTTACGCGCCCTCCGTCGCCTCTGAGTATCTTTTTCTACTTCTTTCTGGAAAGTTGGCGGCCAGTCTGACCTACTTTATCCGTCGAGCGCGCGCGAGGGTGCGCAGCCACTAGGCAAGAATGGGCCCTGGAGACAGGCCTCTGTGTCCAGCTCTCCAACTTCCCCTTTCACTCTTCCACAAGCCTAGCCCGAACAGTGAGCATTCCATGTCCCACGGCACGCGGACAAAAGCACGTGTGACGTCTTCTTTCCTTTCCTGCCTAGACTCTGCCATCAGACTCATCATCATCTGCTATCGGACTCATCCGCCCCCGCCCAATTTACCATCACGGTCACATCACAAGAAAAGTCGAATGGGTGACATTGTTGGGTACTAAAGCACATCCTTTCTATGAGAAGGACAGCGGCGGAACTATTTGAGAGGTGGAGGGTGGCGTGATGGTGACGAGGGGCAAGGGATATTTAGGTCCTCATCCTACATTACATGTTTTAGGTGTTTCCCCCTTGCCCCTCCTCTCCAGACAGCACTGGACAGACGGACTGACAGTAGACCACGAAAACTCTTCCAAGCAAACGCACCTCGCTTCGTAAGAAAGAGGGCCCCGCCGTGGTGGCGGGGGATTCCTGTTTTTGCAGCTCGAGAAGCTCTCCCCAAATGATCAGGCTAAACGCATGCTGTTACATTAGGTGGAGGGCCCCGTCTGCTCGTTCTGGCTTTCTCGCTTCATACATGTCGCTCGAAGTTCCGTTGCCCATGGTTCGCTATACTAAGCAGGTTAGAATAAATGGGCCCCCTTCTCCTACTGTCCGAGGTGAGGCCCTGGGCTGCAGCCCCCTTAGCCCCCCCCCCCCCCCCGTCCCCTTAATCCAGCGCGGAAGGGACTTTACTATAGATGCCCTACTGATGGCCACCTATCGGGTGCTTTCGGAAGTATGCTCGGGATTCAGTAACAAGCGACATTTTGAAGCAAGGGTGGTTTGAAGGTCGCGGCTGCAATTTATCTTTGTTCAGGTGCCAGACCATTACTTCAGCGGTGATAGCAGCAGGAAAGGCGTGGGCCTTTGTGAGAGCGGATATGTACACGACGCCGCCAGAGTTTTCGACAACTCAGTCCGCATTTGTGCCGAGGGCGTCCCGCAGAAAAGCGCAACGCGGAGCTCAGTTATATGAAGTGGAAATCGTGTTAAGTAGTCGCTTCATTTTGTTGACTAAAATGCGATCCCGCCACAGTTTCTTTAAATCTACAATTGCCGTAATACGGTATACGTACCTCAATAATATGGGCGCACGTCGTTGGTACAGGCTTATATCTCAAACTGCTCCGCATGGTGCGATGCCGGCACACGTTGTACGGATCTTGCTACCGATTAACACAAATGACATCGCCGTTACCATATGCCGCAGCTAGCAGCAATCCTCGCGCTGAGCTACTTTTTTTCTAACACATTTCCCAAGCAACCACAATGCCGAAAACTTATTTGGGAGGAGGAGGGGGAGGAGTGTTACTTGATGCAGGCGAACCTAGCTTTGCAAAAGTTGCCAACAAATTGCTCCGCCTGGACGCTACCTATCAACCGCGATACGGCCTGAGGCACTTCGCAGTACAACTAACCGCACCAGGTAGCAAACGCGTGTCCACGTGTAGTGCAATATGATGCGCGTTTACCGAACCACGACGACCCATATGACTCACCATTCACTTCCCAACCTTGTATCACGGAGGAACATTATAGCAGGAGCCGAAGCACTTCTCTCCTAAACATCCAGTGTCCTCGCGAGAACAAAATATCACTTGGATTCGAGTGTGGTGCTGTCTTGCGCTTGAGTTAATCTATTAATTTCTTTTCGTTCTGCAATAAATTCAGGACACTTCAGTATGCAATGTTCAAAGTCACCAAGAGCTTGCACATGCACACACGACGGTAATGGGCCATGTCTGGATGAAACCAATAAAGCTGTGGATGAAGCACTTGCCTGTGATAATTCTGATAAAACGCAGCGTGATTTAAGCCCCTTCAAAACAAGGGGAGTTGAAAACCTCTTACTTAAAAAAAAAATTGAGGAGCCATTCCACTCCGTGACGGTGGATGACCAGCGACGCTGTAGCACATGGCACAGGGTTAGACAGGGGTACATGTATTTATTTTCATCATTTGGTAATGGCAGTGACGATACCTTTGTGATTGCTCTGATATACACTGATTGGTTTGGTGGCAACCTTGGACAGAAGCTTGGCCAAAATAAGATCCATACACGACCATTGTCAAGTATAGTTGAGCGATTTGGATTGGTGCAACACTTCAAACCAAACTCATCCAGCACCAACTCAGTGAACCATTTCTTGTCTGGTTTTGAAATGTCCACATCGAAGTCTCCAACGATGATCACAGGGGTATTGTCATCAAGGCTAACCCATGCAAAATGCGGGGTTACGAAGTTCTCTATATCATACTTCGGTGTGCCTGGATATATATACACAGTGGATATCACAATTTCGTCTTTCGTTTGTGCGGCACAGACATCGCCACAGTTGCTGGCATTGTCGTCTTACGAGTCAAGGGTGTATGGTTGTACATACATTTTGTCCTTTGCATATATGACAACGCCTCCTGCTCGTGAGTCCATGTGCTGTTCACAAATGATTCCAGCATACCCATCAATTTGAAGCAAAGCATCGATTTGTTTAATAATAATAATAATAATAATAATAATAATAATAATAATAATAATAATAATAATAATAATAATAATAATAATAATAAAAATAATAATAATAATAATAATAATAATAATAATAATAATAATAATAATAATAATAATAATAATAATAATTATTATTATTATTATTATTAGGCGGATTGCTTCAAGCCTGCTGCACCTCCGCTGCGGGGCGGCCCGGCATTTCCCTATCTCTGGGACCGGCCCACGCTCACCTTTTCTATTGTTGACGCGTGGACACGAAAGATGCACGGAACACTAACAATATACACCTATGCTGTAAAGATCAACAGTACTGCATGAAGCAAATATCGACTGTTCAACACGCGTGAAGACACGCGTAAAATAAATCCAGAAACATGAGCTGCGTGATAGCTGGTGCGGCGATATGACGGGCCGCATAAAACCAACAAAAATCAGTCCTTACAAGCCTCAGCAGCTTTAACACAAAACGCGATGCACTACTAGTACCGTCGTGCACCCTATAGCAAGAGCAAGGCGGTAAAGAAGCGGCAAACTGTACAGGGGTGGCAAGCGGCATCCAGATCATAAGTGAAATAATCTTTACCCGCCACGCTGCAAAGCGGAAAAACCGAACCAAAAACTTAGCTAGGCAGTGAAAACTTCGTTGCTTACCAGTGTAGATATGACTGAGTGCGACAAACACGGACATAACAAACGAAAGCGTGATAACAAGCAGTTTCGCGCCGAATGCGGCGATCGATTGCTGCCGTCGTTCCCACTCATGAGGTCTCGCGGGAAATGATAAGAATCGTGTCGCCTGGAAGGTTTTTCAGGTATTTGAGCACCCCACCGCGCAACAATTCTTCTTCGACGTGCCTTAAAGTTTTAACCCCCCCGCCCCCCCCCCCCCCCCCAACAAGCGACGGGTGTCGCTTATTTCACTCCGTGAGTGTGAATCAAACAGAGCACGAGCAACGGCGCAGAATACAACGGCGGACGGCTGTTTCCGTTCCCCAGTTCACTTAGCAAGGCCGCCACCACGGGCGCATCCGTCGTCATGCACTACGCGTGCACCACTGGACAGCGGGTATATACAACAGCGGTGACAGGCTAATGCACATCGAAACAAGGAATGATTGGAGGGTCTATACTTTCCCTGGTGGTCGAATACTTGACTATCGTTCCCGGTAAATGTACAGCGTACGTGATTGTTCTTAGTCCTTGTACGCAACGATACACATGGACACGAAAGAAAAAGACTGACTCGCACTTCATCGCGTTCGTTCCACTGTCTTTTTGTCTTTATGCTGTTTGTCACATCATCGCTGACTGATTCATAGGGTTCCACGTCCCATAGCCGCATACGAAGTAAACCGAAGGAACAATATTGTGGAGGGCTCCGTATTTGGATCATCCGTAGCTGTGTATACGTCTACGAAGTCCTTTCCTCCTAGTCTATCTCTTTTCCGTCACGGCGCCGTGTGGTTGATGCCAGTGATAGACGGGGCACAGCTTCGTGGCGAAGGAATGACGAATAACAAAACCGTATAAAACAACAACAAAATTCGCGAAATTTCACCCCTCGTGTCCTTTCGAAGCTTCGTACACAACCAACACTGCATTTCGTCCCACTCGGAATGCGATCGCCGCGGCATGGAATAAAATGCTCACCACCTCACCCAGAGCAGCAGGACATCTGAGCCATCACGGCGGGCCATGGAAGGGTAGCTCGTTGCTAACGTCAGTGCTCTGATTTGCTTTGAGTGTGGACCACCGCGGTGATCGTCTCTCTACCACACCGTCCACTATCATGAGTGCTGGATAGAAAATTGCTGGCCAATGAGGAAACGCCGATATTTAAGATTTCCTTTTTTTTTCAGCGTGGACCATGATAGTCATGCGAGGAACGTCGGTGACCGCGAATGCCCGTAAACGGTCTCTTGCAAAAGCAGTTCCAGCAAAAGTAACACTCTACTAGGCTTGTATTCGCCATGGCCGTGGCACCAGTCACCATATGGTGATGTAGTTGCCAGCGCACTAACAAGGCGGTCGCAGCGGCAGTGCCCATACCGGCGGCACTTGGGTACAAGAGAAACTTCGCGCATACGGTAATTGGTTCCTGCTTACTCTTCGCGTCGGATTCAACCGTAAGTAGCATTATCCTAGTCGTCACGTGACGTGGATATCTTACCACGCGTATGCATTGTAGTCCATCCCTAGAAACTGTTCCTATAGAAATTGATCAGTACATATCATTACCGAAGGCGGTCGACCGTACAACTGCGCGAATTCAGCCCTGTATGCGGGCCTGCGAGAATTTCCAGACTTGCATGAAAAACATGCGCGTGCCTGATGTGTTCTTCCTTTTTTTTGAATTTAAGTCGAAGCGAACAACCAAGCAGACTGTGTACGAAGCCAAGCTATGAGGTTCGAAGTGCGGTGCAAATAAAAGAATTCGAGGTAGACGTACAGCAGCGACCCCCTTATTCGATAGAGTGGTACATTTCCTGTTCTCTTTTTTTAAAAAAAAGGTAGTTCTCTTCCTCATTCTCACTTTTAATTCTTTCGTGTCCTCTGCAGGCTGTTGAAATCGCGCGCTGAACCAACACGCCGCTCACGCCACGCGGCGCGAAGACGACGGCCGAGAGCTAGCTGGCACAGCTATAGCTCTCTTTACACAGAATCCCACGGTTCTTTAGGCAGAAGCCGCACGCCTCCACACGCCCCCCAACCTGTTCTCACTCACTCGGAGCAGAGCGACTGCACTCGAGCTTCGTGCGAGAGTCAGCGCGGTACTCGGCAGTAATCAAACGAAACCGGACGCGAAAATGAGGGCATCGGTGTCAATAGAAAGGCAGCGGCCATCACTAGGCGCGATGGGCGGGCAGGGCTTCGTAAATCCCTGCCCTCCCTTTTTCCTCCCAAAGACGGCGGACCGAGCACCCCTGCCGCTCTCTCTCTCTCTCTTTGTGCCTTAACAACTGAGCCTGTGTCGGAGACGGTTCACCCCTCCACCCGCTTCTAGAGACTTGTCAATCGTCCTATTTTGGATGGCGAGGGGGTCACCGAGCTCTGAGCGGTGTCAGCCCGCGAACGACCATGACGACACTAGGTACAGCGTGTCTCCCCCTGCGAGTCAGAAGAGACGGCACCGAGCGGGTTCCCCAAAAGAGAGGAGGTAACGAGGGGGAGGGAGCGCGGGGAAGGGAGAGTGGGGTTGTGAACGCAATCTAAAGAGGGAGTGTGAAGAGGAGTGCGAGTGCTTGGGGGAACAAAAGGGAAAGAAATGGCGAGCCGCAACATGACCCCAGAATCCGATTAAAACGGCACGCGCTACAGGACGTAGCCGTCGGCCGCCTCGCTGGTGTTGCCTGGTGCTGGCCGAGCGCTCTGACTCTCACACGCGCACGACATTGCGAGCAGGCGAAGCTGCGCTCCGTACGTAATGGGGCGTGGTCCTTCGGAAGCGAGAGCTGTGCGGGAGACGTGTTCTGGCGTATGCTGCTCAGAATGCGGTGCAACCCGACACGAATGTCGCCAAATTCGAGAGGCATTTCTTTGTGTTGCCTCCCGGCGCTTGCGGCTTGCTAGACTTAAGCGCCCTTTAATGCGCTGTGGGCGGCATCGCTGTACAATGCGGCGAGCGCAAGCAGCCCGTGTTCCCGTTGCCACTCGAAAGTGCGCACGCTCGTCGCGTGGGAAAATATTGTTCCGTTCCAAGTGGGCGCTGTTCTCCACAAAGACAATCTTAATTTACCCCCCCCCCCTTCCTCTTTAAAGCGCGTGGACTCAACTCTCTGCATCAGGTTGTTCTGCAATAGAAAATGCAATTTTCCTGGGGCTGCGTGGACATTCGCGCGCCACATTTGCCTTTGTCTCAGGCCATATATTTCTTGCATGCTTTCGAATTGCACTTCCATGCGTTCGTTTGTTCGATGAAGTGCTTGTAACTAACAGCGATTGTGTTGAATTCTCTTTTATCGCTTTTTCAGCACCTCTCATCGCTTCCCGCCGTTTGCAGTGCCTTATATTGCACAAAAAATGAAAATGGTGAATTAAGTCACTATATGGCCAAAAATAATAAAAGAATAGATATTTCCCCGAAGAGACTCGAGCGATCTAATCCACGACTGGTCAAAGCTGGTCAGATTTACAAAAAGTCCACAACAGGTTGGATTAAAGTGCGCGGTTTTACGCACGAAAGCCACCATCTGATTATGAGGCACGCCGTAGTGGGGGACTCCGTATTAATTTTGACAACCTGGAGTTCTTTCACGTGCCGGAAGTGCACCGGACACGGGCGTTTTTGCAGTTCGCACCGATGGAAATGCTGTCACCGCGGTTGGGATTCCATCCCGTGACCTAGTGTTTAGCAGTGCAACACCATATATCCGCTAAGCCACCGCGGCGGGTGAAGTCCACTGCAATCTATGCAGAATTCATAAGCTTAAATGACGATGTGGCCCGATTAAGTGATTCCTGCTATCAATAATAGTGCCTGTCGGCGAGCGGACCTTAAATTGATGCCTTGCTCACACAGCCTGACATCTCCTTGGCGAATCATGTCTTTGTTTTATGTAATAATTCACCACCTCATCACAATACCGCGAGTATCTTTCGGAAAATCGCTGTTAGAGCTCTTAGTGGAACATCATTGTGGACCAAAGCCTTGTGAAACTTATGCAAAGGACTTGAAGCGTTACAGTTGCTCAATGCCTGCTAACGAGGAGAAATTAACACTTTGTATCCGGCATAGTTCTCACGTGACATGGGTTTGCAAAAGGCGTGGAAAACAGAGTCATGGGCAAGATTACGAATTCCGAAGTCGAAAGCGGCCTTGGAGCGAAGGCAGAAGCAGTTGTTAGAATGTTTTTGCACCAAGTGTCCCAGCTGACAGTTGCCCCACTGCATCGTATTTTTACTGCGATAACAATTACACGGACACTCTAGGCGCATTTCGGCCGTCGCCGTTGCCGTGATGATCCGTGTAAAGTCTAAGCACGATCACACGGTCGCCGCCCGCCGCATGCTGTGTGTGCAAGTGAAAGCTTGCGAGGGTCAGTTGACGATCGCGGCTCGATTCTCGTGGGCGCAAGGGAGGAAAGCGGGGAGGAAGCACGTCGTCTTACGTTGCGCGCGACGCCCCACGGGGAGGGGAGGGATGGGGCATTTGAAATCAAGGGGCTGCTGCGTACGGCTTGCCGTTCAGGCCCCATATATTTTGAAAGCGATCTGCGATGTGGACAAAGTGCGGCCGCGCGTTCTTCATCTTCAAAGTGATCTGCGATTTGTAAAAAGTGCGCCTAGTACTGGTAGCTTCGTATGCGCTGTGCTAGTTCGCGCTGAAGCGAGATGCAGAACGAAGGCCAATTTGCTCGCAGCGGCTACCGCGCTTCCTAACTCCAGCGCTTTGACAGCGATCTTCCGCGGTCATCGATCGAGTCAGATGTCTTCATGTTTGCCTCTGCGTGCCTGATGCCATGCTTGTTAATGTAGTTAGAAAGCAAATGCTTATAAGACTATACATTGGATAAAACTGCTATCCTTACTTCGTGTAACTGCCTACTAATTTGCTATCGCAATCGATGCTTCGCCTTTCGGGCGAAACTGCGACTTCTTTTTTGCGCTAGCATAGCGTCATGAGAATCATGTGCGTGAAATCGTATATTCTTCAAAAGTGTCTGTCCTCACTTTGTTGTCTTAACATTAATGCGTGTGATATAAATATAAAATTCTATATACGTACACGTAGGGTTAATTGTTAGAAGTACATTAGGTATGCTCTATGTCTACCGGTGTCACACGATGCCATGTATTACGCTGGTTTAATACACTGATATGTTCTAGAGCAATGAGTGAAACTTTGTTTCAAAGGTTCTTAGCTTGCCTTGAATAAATGAAATTGTGCAAGAATTGATGATGAAACCTTAATGAACTACACTTAATTGACGCCATTGTCATGCCTTCAACGTTGATAATTGTCTCTTGGTAATGCTTTTGCCTTCAGTTCTTTATATAGTGTGTTCGCAGTTATACTTGTTCAAGATCAAATGCTGAAACCGTCCGTCGGGTAAGTCAGGAACTTGCTCAGACAAGATTACTTGGCAGTTTACTCAGAAACCATCTACGCTGAGGGACCACTTGAACTAGATATGCCTAAAACACATTTCTAAGCGGAATTTGCAACTTCAAGTACCTGCAGAAGCCGTGATCACTCATGTGCATCACAATGATTGTCCTACCATTTTAATACCCGCCGTGGTTGCTCAGTGGCTATGGTGTTGGGCTGCTGAGCACGAGGTCGCGGGATCGAATTCCGGCCACGGCGACCGCATTTCGATGGGGGCGAAAACACCCGTGTACTTTAACGTGCACCCGTGTAGGTGCACGTTAAAGACCCCCAGGTGGTCGAAATTTCCGGTGTCCTCCACTACGGCGTGCCTCATAATCAGAAAGTGGTTTTGGCACGTAAAACCCCATAACTTAATTTTTTTAACGCAAGCGTATTGTGGCTAAGTCTCGTATCAACTTCGTTCTGTCAAAATCTGTCGAAATGTATGTCACCACCTATGCACATTTGTATAGAGCTGCTCTTGAAGAAAGGGGAGAAATAGGAATAAGATGGGAAAGGTAGGGAGGCTAACTGGAGAAAGAGTTAGAACTTGCTGTCCCTTTTCCTGCTCTTAAAGCTTTTACAACTTGCTGGCATCTGCGACACTTAATTTTCACTGTTTATTAATAACATTAGCTCAAGTATTGACGTAAACATACCGGTCGGGGCCTTTTCTTAGACTGCGAGAAAGCATTTGATAAGATTCCTCACAAACGCCTCTTTCTAAAACTTTCATGCCGTAACTTTGATTCCTTTGTTTTTGAATGGATTTATAACTTCCTAACTAATCGCCAGCAATTCGTGCACGCCAATAATCAGTCTTCTGTCAACGTCTGTCATCTCGGGCGTGCCTCGTGGCACGGTACTAGGCCCACTATTATTCTTAGTATATATCAACGATTTACCTAGTAATATTTATTCGAAGATCAGACTCTTAGCAGACGACTGCGTTTTATATCGTTAAATTAACAACCTGTCTGACATTCACTCACTTCACTCTGACCTCCATCAGATCGAAATCTGGTATGTGCAACAAGTGGCTCCTGCCACTAAACACGAATAAAACATAACTACTTTCTTTTCATAGTCGGCAATATTACCCACCACCAAATTATCTAATCTATAACTCCGCAATTTCATGTGTAAGTGCATATAAGTACCTGGGTGTTAATTTGTCGTCAGATTTAACATGGTCCCTTCACATAAGGCACGTTACTAATGAAGCTAACTGCGTTCTTGGTGTTTACGTCGTAACCTTTATTTAGCACTGCCTTCTGTCTGGCTTCTCGCCTATCAGACATTAATCAGACCAAAACTTGAATACGCATGCGCTGTTAGGGACCCTCACCAAAGTAACCTCAATAAAATGCTAGAATCGGTACAGAACCTTGCAGCCAGATTCATTTTCTCAGAATACTCGTATCATCCTAGCGTCACCGAATTAAAATCTCGTGCAAACCCTGCAAGTCTTTCAGCACGCCGCAGAATAGTACGGCTGTGCCTATTCTTCAAATTTTATTACACGTCACCCCGTACTCCTGCCATCAAACTTGCCCATCGTCATTCAGATCGCACCAATCACGAAAAAGATGCATACCCGCCATCTGCTTGAACCACTGCGCACCTTTCTTCATTTTTTGTCAAAACATCGCAAGATTGGAATCGCCTTCCCTCTGACGTTGCGCTCCTCTCCAGTAGCACTAACTTCGAGGCAGCGATCGAAAAATTGTCGAACATTTAACCCGTTTGTAAATAGCCCATCCCTCATGCAAAACCCCTTCACTGGGGCCTTTGAGCTATTGTAAATAAATAAATAAATAAATAAATATGCTCATCAGCAATATAGCGTCTGCCCTCTTTCGGTTCTGGAATATAATATCCTTCACTTCCTTTGTCTATCTTCATTCAACGCGCGAGTTTTCATAAACTGGACAAAACAGTGGTGTTAATACAACATTTCTTGGTACCACGCTTTGTACTGCGTTCCTGCTTAATCTGCATATGCATTTCGAAAAGCAGTAATGAACAACGCACTATCACTGTGATATTGCAGCAGGCAGTACCGCGGACGCCAGAAGCCGCCGCTAAGGTATATGTCGGCGTAGCGTAGTCGTTGGTTGGAAACATCCGGGCGCTGTATAGTCCAACCTTGTAAAAAATTTCACCTTTTCTCCACACGCCGGATAGCCGGTTTCTTCTATTCATTTGCTGTGGTTTGCTCTTCTCGGCAGCACTATTGATGTTTACAAACGTAATAACTACTCAGGAACTTAGTCACCAATCCTACCTGTCTTTAGACTAAGGGCGCCTAGCTGTTCGCCATTTCATGGGTAGAACTTCAGTGGTTAGTAAGTGGTGCAACAGGGCTTAAGGCTCAAGTGTTACTGCTCCTGCAGGTTTCAAAATAATAGAATGCATCATGTAACCGCGCAAACGACAACGGACGAGGAAGGAAACACGCAGGACAGGCGCGGACAAAATAATAGGCGGAAAGAAAGACGAGAACACCGAAAGCGCTGTTCTTGTGACTTTCTCAGTCATTCTTTCACTCACGCTGTTAATTTGTTCACCATCGGCTACCAACCATAACCCAAAGCCACAGTTTACTTATTATAGTTGCAGTGCGCCCGCTGCTTATTACGAAGACCAATTGGAGAGACATTGATAGGACAATTGCCCCAGGAGTTTCGTGCACATGTACATCACGAGAGCACTATATTTCGCTGAAAAAACGTGTAACGAAGGCTGAGACGAATCATGTATTCTATGCAGAACGAATATTCTCTGCGCTGAATGGCGGGACAGCGTTTTAGAGCGCAGCTCTTAGGCGCCCGTTCCTGCGACGAGCGTCGGCTTGCCTCGGCGTCGTAGCTCGGCGCAACCGAGCGAACGAGCACAGCGAGAGATGAAAGCGAACGCGGAGCGCAGCGGAAGATGAAAGACGCGAAGAGGAGGAGGGTGCAGCCGAACCATGAGGCGGAAAGCGGAGGAAGGATGGCGAAAGCGTGAGAAGAAAAGCGTAGTGGGGTGAGATGGTTACGAGATGGCGCCAGAGTAGAGCGCATCGTCTGGGAGGCCTGTCGGCGGCGGCTGTGAATCGCGTCCAAGATAAATATACCTGGTAGCGAAGCTTCCATAGGAGCCCATACGTTCAAAACATGGCGGTCCATCGGCGGTTCATGAGGCTTAGCGCCATCTGTATGTGGTGGGAACACTTCCGGCGGAAGAAAAATAATGTGACGCCATGTCCGTTAAAAGCAGAAGTGACGTCATTTTGTTTTCGAAGGCGCGAAATTTGTTTTGTTGTCCTTCCTTTGGAGCTATATATTCAAATGCTCCGCCATTCGACTTGATGGGCGTTTCGAGCTTTTAGCGTGGAAAGCGATGCAGGAAGAGGCCAGCCGTGCGGTTGTCGAAATCGCATCCCTGCACAGAACATACTTTCTTTGGAGGCCGACGAAAGCTTTAGGTGTAGAGTGCTGATCCTATTGTCGGATGCCAAGCCCGTCGGCCAGCGCAGTCTCACGAAAACAACTACACAATTATCTGGCGGTCGTAACCCACTCCTTTTAACTGAACAGATTAAGAAGCGATGAAGCTACCCGCGTCACCAAATTCAGACAAACTTCGACAAGCAAGAAAGCACAAACTGTGAGGGGGGCGTATTTCAACAGGTGAACATTACGAGTGCGCCTTTCTGCCCATTTCAAGACGTGCATTGCATTGCGAGTGATAGTGGCGTCAACGCCCCCTGTAGCGATGGGCGCTGAAAAGAAATGCATTTATTAATAACAATAAAATTAAACTTGTATTTTCTTAACTCGTCACGAATATATAAAAATGACTAGGAATTTTATTTTCGTTGAATGAATCTAACTGTGTCTCGTTTTAATTAAAAAACGCGTTTTTCTTTCCCAATGTTTGTTCCCTCCAAACATAGTCGCGCTTCAATCGCTGCTCCCATAACCGCCCATGCTGATGTCGGTGACAATCTGTACTGAACCGCTTTTCGCCAGAAGCTTCGCGACCTATTTGAATCGACCTTGTCGCGTCCACGCGTCATCCACACGCTTCCTCTCGCGATCTCTCGACTAGCGAGGCAGTCGCGCCGCACTGCACTCCGTTTGCAATGTGCCGCACGAGACAGATTGACCGCGCCAGCCGATATAATGCGAAATGAAAACACGTACATAGCTGTGCTCAAATTTCGCATTAGGGAGTATCGTAATCATCGGTGAATTTTTTTGCAACATGCAGACTTATTTATCACAAATTGCTGCGATTTCTTTCGCATCAACTCTCGCTACTCGGAAACTCCGTTTGCGAATACGAAATAATCTTCCTCCTTGAATTTCCACCTAACTGCAGGTATAATATCTACGGAAACATCACACTCTTCTTCTTTTTTTTTGTGCACAGCGCTGAGTTATATTCCCTGGCTACCCTGAGTGCTTCTTTAATCTCGTTGCGGCCTCCACAATTTCTCTATTGCCGCGCAGCATGTCTGAGCCACACATGCACCTCCGACCACACCCTTCGCCTTTCCTCTCATTAAACCATCTCCTATCTCTCTGTTTCGTTGACACAGAGAGAAGAAGTACAAGCACGTACAGTAGTCCACACGACACTCGATCGTCCGTATATGTTCATTAAATCCTAAGAGCGAAACCTTTGCGCGCGAGAAAGGCACAGAGAGCAAGGAGAGCAGGGGATTGGGTGTCCCTGCGGCGTCTCAATGATGCTTCACGGTCGTGGAGTGGATCTCACGCATGCAGCGGCGACGTCTCCTCTCCTGGCCTCTTCACGAGGGGCGCGTGCTTGCTCAAGAGCCGTGAGAATCGTATGCGCGAGAGACCGCGAACGTGCTGCCGGCTTATTGGCGCGCGCGCCTTGCACGCTCCGTCAGTGGCAGTCTATACATATTCTCGGGACACGCCACTCCTATACCGGCGTGCTCCCTTCCGCGTGGTTTGAACAAAGCCCGCGCGAGCTCGATACTTACGCACGACGAGGAGAAGCAGAGTGGAGTCCGACGAGGCGTCAGCGCGCGCGCATCGCGGGATCTCCGGCAAATGAACCGCGTGTACTCCATTCACGACGGGTTCGGTAACCGCGTGCGAGGCCACGCGAACCCGTGCTGCGGATACAGCGAAAAAAAAAAAACGAGGCATTGCCCTCAGTTCGTTAGCTTCGTGTCGACCCGTCGAAGAAATCAGGAAACCGGCTAGTGCTTTACACATGATTCGAATTCGCCCAACACTATGTTTGTAAGACTGGTGCTGCCCGAGATCCTAAAATGGGGGAATGGAGCAGGGTGAAGGGTGTAGAAGACTGGCTGCGGGACGTACGCAGACCTCACCGGCCGTGTATTACATGCAGTCGCACTTTCCTTTAACGCGATAGTGTTAAGGAGCCGTGTCGCAGAAAATCCGGCGTCGGCGTCCGCACAAAGAATAAAGAACCAACTTTAGCGAAGGGAAACTGTACGTTCCGCAGTGATACGAAAATAAGCAGTGGCAGCGCATGGAACTTACTTAGGTGGACGCCAGATAGCGGTGCTCAATCCGGAAGCGGAAGTGCGTTTTTTTTAGAGCAATATCCAATATGACCGCTTTTCGCGGTAGCGTACGCTGGTACGCGCCGTGCGTACCCTGCCGGCTATGCGGCATGCCTCAATGCCTTGGCTGCCGCGTAGCTGGTGCGTTCTAATTGCCAGGAGACCAAAGCGCCGCTACTGACGCCCATACAAACAACCCACAAGTGAGTGAACAGAACGTGCGACTTTATTGGCCGAAGACAAGCAGTGCACGTTCTCGTACAATAGCAGAAATAAAATTTGTATGTCGAGATACGCTGGAATCATTGACGGGAGCTCGTAAATGGCTCACCGTCGTCGTCGCACATGGCGGTCTGATAACGAGCGACAACCAACGGCTCAAGCAGATTGGACAGAGTGTCCCACCTGTTTGCAGCGGCAGTCACCGTTAAAGACGAGCAACTTGCATTGTGAAGCAATCGGGTGATGCAGGCATCTGCTGCCGCAGCCAACACAGCAACATGGTCTACCCGGCATTTTATCGTTAACCCCTTTCCAACCTGCACGTTTCTTTCGGGGGCCGCTAATGTGTGGCTGGCACTTGGTGTCCCACTTTGTCTCGATATGGACAAGTCGCTTTCTTGGGCATCACCTTCGGCAGCCATTTTTGCGGGCCTTTCCACCCATACGGTTATCAACTTCATAGACTTCGAACAATGTAAGCACGTATGCTGGTCTCCGTTCATGCCTAGTCGCGGCTTAGAAAGGCCCGAGGCACAGTTTGCCCATGGCTGCAGCGGGAAAGGGCGAACAAGGAGCACGAATCACGGTGCGTGTAAATTGTGAGTCTACGTCGCTGTGCAGACTGCAGGAGCAAATGCTTACTTCGAGAGACTGCTTCCCAATGCAACTGACCAGGCCGCCGCATACAAGAAGCATAACACGGCGACCGTAACCAAGTGAGAAAGCAGCGATAGTAAACATCAATCAATCACCGCATAAGGTTCAGACAATACATTATACATTGGTTACGAACCATATGGCAACAGTGAGCATTCACATACACGGTTCTCTTGGGATACATTCAGCCACCTACTTACAGGCATAGTGCTTGCCTCCGTCGCACGTGTTGGTCTGTTAACGAGCGACAACCAGCAGTACAAATAGATTGGACAGAGCGTCGCACCTGTTTGAACCGACAGTTGCCGTTGAAGATGAGCAACTTGCATTGCGAAGCAATCGGGTGATGCAGGCATCTGCTGCCGCAACCAACACAGCGAGATGGACACCCGGTATTTTAGCGTTAATTCCTTTCCAACCTGCACGTTTCTTTTCTTTCGGGGGCCACTAACGTGTGACTCGCACTAGGTACCCCACTTTGTCTCAATATGGACGAATCGGTTCCGTTGGCATCACCTTCGACAGCCACTTTTGCGGGCCTTTTCACCTATGTGGCTATCAACTTCATACACTTCGAACCATGTAAGCACATATGCTGGTCTCCGTTCTGAGCAAATAATGGCCGAGGTAGACCGCAAGCACAATTTGCCCATGGCTGCAGCAGGAAAGAACGAACGGAGAGCACCAGTTACAGTGCGTGTATACTGGGAGTCTGTCGCTGTGCGGACTGCAGGAGCAGATGCTTACCTCGAGAAACTGCTTACCAACGCAACCGACCAGGCCCCCACATCCTAGAAACGTAACACAGCGACCACAACCAAGTGGTACAGCAAAACTAGATTCTGCAATCAATCACTTCAGTGTAGCTTGCGCAAAGACCCAGGCTATTGAGGAAGAAGGGCAATCATCAACGAGACTAGGAATATGGAAAATGAGAAAGCTTGCATTCAAGAGAGAAGCCACTCTGCTCTGCAAGCATTGAAGGTTAAAAACATCAAGAAAAGTAAAATGGTGCATAGCACACGGTGCCTAGGTTAATGCAAGACACATGCTGATGCTGCATCAGGAGAGGAATTGTGCAGGACAACATACACTAGAGGATACTGCCACATATATGGTACGCTACCAGATAGTGACTGGTATTAAGTATCATCGAAGAATCGGTTGACCTTTATGTTTGGATGAGGATGAATGATCTCTAACGAGAATGGGCAATGAAAAAGCTTGCATTTATAAGAAAAAATTACACTTGGCTCAAATGAAATTGACATGACCAGGAAGCTGATTAAGGCCAAACTGACGGAACTCTTTTGGCCAGCGTCGTCGGTGCTTGGTCAGAAGTTGCAGGTGCATCTGAACGCGATGAATTTCTAGAAAGTTCTTTTTGAGTTGCCTGGATGACTCGGCCAAACATCCGTGCTAATGGAATGGTGGCTGAAGTTCTTTTGAGTCTTGACACAGTCCTCTGCAGACTTAATATCCAACTTCTGCTTGCACTTCTTTGTTCACGGGGTAGACTTGCAAATTCGGCTCCAGCCCCTTCCTGTTGGTGTAGATGGGAGATACTGTGATGACCAAGATGTGGTTGGCATAGACTCTGTTGGGGCAGAACAGTGACACATGAGATGCAACACAGATTAGCGACACTAATGTAGTGCTTTCTTTTATGTTCGAACCAATCATACTGAAGCATAAATATGAAAAAAAACATTCATATCTGCTGCAAACAAATGACTTGTATCTCAAGACAAGCAAGCCAATACAGCATATATCAAGCATATTTATTTCTGAACCAGGTGTTGTTTACCTTGCAGCAGCAGCCAAAGTCCACACAATGGCCTTGTTGTAGCAGGCAGCAGCTTCTGCATAGTGCGTGGAGTGTGTTGCTTTATACTGGTGCCATCCTCATTACTGCATGTCTGGAACAGAAATTTTGACTGCATCAGGAATTGAAAAAGCACAATTTTGCAATATGAAATGCAAAAAGGTGTGACATATATATTGTAGTGGTTTGCGACTACGAACACATGCGAATGTACACTGTCTGTTCTAGGGTGCTTAAGCAGCATGTTAAATAAATATTGCTATTGTCCAAAAAATTGATGTCTGCCTAACTACAATGCGTGTCAACAGCTGAACTATTATTAGGATCAAAATGAGAACATTTGTGCGTTCATTTATACACTAGAAGAGCTGGTTCCACAAGCAAATGCATGAAAGTCATGAAGCTATTGGAACTGACGCATTATTTTTCTGCACGAACGTGATGCACCACTTCACTACTGCAAAAATAAATACCCTGCGGTAAACCAAATTGAACAGCAAGAACATTTGGAACCAACAAGTACGAAATATGGGTGAATTATACTTGCAACTGTTTAACGCATTAAGTTCTGTACTTTCACTTTATTTTACCAAAGGATTATTCGGTTTTGTTTACGAAAGAAGTTGCCGGCGGACTCAATAAACTGTTTTATATGTATATTGATAATGTTACTCAGTCACCTATGGCCACGGCTATAAAAAGATGAAAAATGCGAGACGCGTTCCGATATCGCTGTCTCTTTCTTTCCTGATCGTGTGTGTATAACGACAGCCTCGCAAATAAAGGTTTATTTAGGAAACAGCAACAGAGGATCTTGACTGTCCATATGTAATGCAGGATCTAGTTCGTTAACGTGTCTCCGCCTGTAAGTTAATGAGACGAATATTATATAACGATTCAAGCAGCGGTGTTAAACAACTCACCGTTATTGCCGTTGTCAGCCGCAGCAGAATCCAGCTCCCGTTTCAATGCGGACGTGTTCCGAATGGCTCACGACCGAAACCTAGGTTTCGGGCTTACATGTCCGCTTGCAAACACGTCACTTCACCCCAAGTTAAATAACGCGAGACATCGAAGCGCAATGAACTAGATTTAGCAACAAAGAAGCAAAGTGCACGAACGAATGAATCCGTGCCGCCGTGCACTCGAAAATACCGGTAGAAATTTTAAATCCAGGCCAGAGTTCACGTAAAAATCGATGATGCTGAACGCTATTTGCGTTTATAGTGACAAGGAAACAATAAGCTTACTAATAAATAGTCCAATATCTAATTAGCAGTGATAATTTTGCCCTCTTTATTATGTAATAAAAATGCTTCGGTAGTTGTAAGAGAAAGATTGTAATATAAAACTGCGCCTATTACGGCGCCTCTAGCTGGAAATATTGGAACTAACGTAAGCATCCCGAAGGGATTCTACTATGCTGGTTTTATTAGCAGCGGCGCGCGGTTCATTTTTTCGCCCTCTGTGGCCATTTGTTTAACTTGAGAGTGCGCGGGCCCTGGTCCGCAGTTGGACGTCGTTACGGCAAAAAAAAAAAAAAGATGAACCACCTATACCCAGGCCCTCCAGGTGACGCAATGAAATTACTGAACTAATTGAATTTCTCAAGGTAAAATACGTGTAAAAATCGTAAACTATGACCTACACACAAGCTCCAGACATGATAGCTCTCGGGTTGCAATTTGGCTGTACGAGAAAACATAATTCTGTTGCGCGAAAACTCAAAGGAACCCCTTTTCCGGCGTTTCTACCATTCACGGACCAGCCGCGGCTTCCGCCATTTCCGCGCGCCGGCGCGCGGGTGTCTTGGGGGCCACGGAGCGGCGCGCGCGGTTCCTTGCCATACCTACAGCTGGCGCTGGCCTCCGTCGCATCGCGGCCCACGCAAAAGGATGCTTTACGACAAAGCCCGCTTAGTGCGTACCGTTCGCGGCCAGCGTTTCCCGATAAACATTACGGCTACATATGCTCCAGTTGCCGGGAAGCGTGAGAAGCAGTCACAGATCTTTGAATGCTATCGCGTGCCACTCCTGAAGGCGAAGTTTAAGCGTCCTCCAAATTTTTCCTTGTTTTCTTTTGCGACAGCCATTAAAAAAGATGCAATTCTATGAGTCTAAACAATTAAAGCCACTCCATTCTGTTATATTGTTCTCTATTACAGAGATTGGTTACACTTAGCACCATACTCGAAATATATTTTATACGGTTTTAACCGCTTTGTCGTTCACCTTAAGGCTTCGTAATGGCTTTGTGCTCGACTACGCAATTCGTTTGAGCCAAGATTTCCAATTAATTTTGACGAACGAGGTATTTAAAGGTCGGTTACCTCGTATGTGGCGATAGCTTAATTCTTATCTAGCAGGCAGACCGAACATGAGCACTGGCTGTATCGAGTCCTGCAACTAGAAGGTGACTGTTGGTACTGCAGTTAAAAAAATAAATCGATGAACTTTAGGAAACGCACTAGCAAGTGAGCGGAAGTTTGTCGCCGCGTGCATAACGCCGTGCCGCATGAAATCGCCCTATTATTTCCAATAAACTGCAGGCATCTTTGCCAGCCTTCGCCGAAACACCCGGTATGACGAACGCTGCCTGTTTCCGGCAGGACTGTTGTGCAGGAGCGACCGCAAGTTTTTGTCCTCCACCATTTGGCTGCAGGATGTCGCTGGTGCGGGGTGGCTGTGTGACGCCCCACTAGAAGCAGCCGACCTTGTTCTGGCACCTGTGCGTCAAAGATCTACTGCCATGCTTTACCATTTCTCCATTTTTCTTGAATGGCAAAATAAAATTATTCTTGCTGGATCGACTAAATATGGGCCTCCGGTAGCATTGTAGAATTTCTCACGAATTTCACAGCGAAAACTTATATGGGCGTTCTATGCAGCTTGTCGATTCGTGAGTCCGTGGCGTAATGGTCTCAATATCGGGTCTCTGAGCCTTAGGCCCCGTGTTTGAATCCCGACGCCGGACAACTTAAAAAAATCTTGGTGCCCTCCCTTATAAAAATGAACGTTAACATTCTTTAGAACTCCTACCAACTTTCTATTAACTTTATTGACAGTCTATTAACATTTACATTCTAGTAACATTTGTTCATACACAGTCAAAAGACTTCCTTCTTACTTTTGTATAAAGAATATTTTCAATACACCGTTAACAGACTTTCTTCTTACTTTTGTATAAAGAATGTTTTAAATACACCGTTAAAAGACCTCCTTCTTACTTTTGTATAAAGAATATTTTCAATACACTGTTAACAGACTTTCTTCTTACTTTTGTATAAAGAATGTCTTAAATACACTGTTAATAGACTTCCTTCTTACTTTTGTATAAAGAATATATATAATACACTGTTAACAGACTTTCTTCTTACTTTTGCATAAAGAATGTTTTAAATACACTGTTAATAGACTTCCTTCTTACTTTTGTATAAAGAATATATATAATACACCGTAAAAGACTTCCTTCTTACTTTTGCACATAGAATATTTTAAGGTCCCCATCAACATGTATTTTTCTAACTTTTATCTCTATAACCACTTCAGTACTGCGTCAGAAGGCTCGTTACTTTTGTGTAAAGAATGTTTTACTATACGTCATCGAACTATATTTTTCTTGTTTGAAGGACGTGTATCCTCAGTACGTCCACAGCTCGTACTGTTTGCCAAAAAATATTTAGGATGGGAAGTAACTTGAGAGTTTTTGATAAATTTTTCTAACACACATTAATGCCGATATATGACATACTCAGGAGTCAAGCTCTTTGTTTTAAATCATAGTCCCAATCCAAGTCGGTAGCCAATTGTTGACGGAGTGCTCCTAAAATGTTTAAAGAAATATGTTCGTAAATTGTTAGAACTAATCTTTTAGAGGATCTATTGGACTACGAGAGCGTGCGGTGACGTCACCACACTCCGAGAAAATTTGCTTGCGCTACACCACCTGACCGGTGTGATAGCGGACTACTGTGCAGGCCGCACACCAGTTGCAGAGCTTTATCCCGACCTTGGGGCTAGTTAATTAAAGGCCGATTTACGCTTGAGCCGTGACGCGTGCGGTCGTGCAGAAAACTGTGCATTTCGCCCGCTGGTTCACACATTTTGGCATACACTGGGCTCGCACATGCAGTGTAAACCGAAGTGTGTGTACCAGTCTACGAAATGTGCAAATTGTCACCCGACCACATGCGTGCGGGCAGGCGGGTGGTGTGGTGTAAGGCTCGAGCGTAAATTTGCCCTTACCACGCACTGCTATTGCAATGCCACCAATTAGCTTTGCAACGAGATAATTAGGTCAGTGCAATCTGCGATATAAATAGTACGCCCTAAGCTGGAACGTGTAAGCATAGTAGCGTCATGATATTTGTTAAAAAGAAGAAAAAGAGCCGAAACTCAGGGTAACACGGCGCTGGAACGTTGCCGCTCAAATGTCCAAAAGGCTGCAAAATACAACTACTGCTGAGTGAGAGCGGGTATTGACCTGAGAAGCGCACAGGTCGAATAGAAAAAAAAGCTGAACTCTGTGCAAGCAACACATTTCTGTGAAAAAATAATTAAATTACCCTTACAGTATAAAAAATTTAGCTTTCTACGCGTTCCTATTCGCACGCTTTCGTCCCTGCCTCCTACCGACGGCTTCTGCACACTAAAGGAAATAGGACCTTGCATCAAAGTGAAGGCAAAGTAACTATGTCAACTGATGTGCTTTGTGGCGATGGTAGCTTGCTGTGTGTGAAAACAGATCGAAAAGAAATAATTATGCACTCTTAACATTCAGTGATCTTGCTTCACAACACGGCGACAAAATTTTGAGCTCCGACCAGGGGCCATCATGACATCCGTAATAATGGCATTCCGTATACCAACAGCCAGGATATCAAAGACCATGCTTTTGCCGTGCTTCGGGCGTCTGAAAACTGCTAACGTCATAGCCGCCACGCTTCGGACATGTATTTGACTATAAAAATAGTACTACAATGTGCTTCACCGCTGGGCGCCAGGGAGCAATATTTTGTCTTTGAAAGCAGCAAGTGCTAAAGGATGCTCTTGCGCAAAATAGAATATCCACATAATTTACCCAATATGATTTTATTTTTCTATGTATATTACATTTCGAGAACAAAGTCGGTTTTCAGAGCAATAATTGTTTCGAAAGATAAAACTATACAGCCCCTAATGCCCAACAAAATTGAGCTGGCTGCCTTCTCAGTTTTTTTTTTTTCAACCTCGGCCATGAGGTGCATTCCTCCCTCTAAGTGCAGTTCCCAGAAAGGGGTGCGTACACAAAGGCCGGCCACAGCTTTCACCAAGAGGCGAGGAATGTCTAGGTGTGAGTCAACCATCGCAAGGTAGCGGGAGAGGGGGAGGGGGCATGTTTCGGCTTAAAGAGGGGCTTTAGTTCCGCGGCGGTCAAGGCGAAGCAGGTGGATGGAAAGAATGTCACATGCCTCTCCGCGCATGCGCACAAATTTGACAGTTGGGCGAGTCGAGGCAAAAAGGGAGACCATCGCAATCGCCATCAGTTCCTTTGCGACGCCAGCATGGTGCGGTCGGAGCGATGTAGGTGTTTCGTGGCGTATTGTAGCAGCAATCTAGCTGTTTTTGGTGCTATTTATGCTTATGCTGTGTTGTAGCTAATTCATCGATGCAAGCCAACCAGCAAGGTGTTTGCGAAGCCCACGGTGCTTTCTTCGTTCCGTGATGTGAGCGTTTCTGGAACTTCTCTGCCAGCTGCGATGCAGTGTCGTGTGAAGTGATTTAATATTGGCACTGTCCGTGTTTTAAACTGCACAAATAGCGAACAGCTGTTCCTCAAGACTGCTATGCGCCGAAGTTTTCTCTATCTCCAAATTATAATAAAAGGTACGTTCTTTTCCATCATTTTTCATAATCATATTATTTTGATGTTATTTTATTTCAGTTTCTAATGCCGCATTTTGGCAGGTTATTATAGCGCGAACTGTAACGACGTGAAATGTTTTAAGAACGATTTTCTTACCTTTTTCAGCTGCCCCGCGTCATGAGGTTCGCTTGAAGTTGCTATAAACACGAAGCGTACAAATACTTCGTTTTCACAGCGTTCGCAATGACCTAAGGTCTGGTAAATATTGTCTGATCATGAACTCATTCTTTGCTCTTTCCTACTCTGGCTGCATAGGATGAGAAACAGTAAAATATTGAGCGTATAGCTTCACGGTTCACAATTACATATTTTTCAGCGAACCGGTTCACAATGACATAGGTTGCACTGGATAGACAAGTGCGAATGTGAAAGAAAATAATTCGCACCTGTTTAACCACTGCAACCTATGTCATTGTGAACCGGTATTTTTTGACACTGATATTTTGTTTTCGAGTAAAAATAAACGAACACGTCAAATTACAGAAGCGTTCCGTATAATAAGGCGTGCTTAACAATGCATCAGTCAGCCATTGCTTGCTATCACTGACAAAGCATTTGTATTCTTGTATACTGCTCGAAGCTCTGTAATCTGCTTATATAAAAATGGATGACACGTTTTGCACATGCTCGGTGCAGCTAGCTGGCGCTGTTACTTTCATTCCTTCCAAAAATAACCAGCTTTGAGTAAGCGCTCGCGTGACCACCTTCTCTGCGTCCGTGTCTATTGTGCGTGCTACAAATTTCACCATGAATAAACCATGTAATTAACTTTTTTAGTGAGTAACTCCTCTGCAAGTAAACCATCTGCCATCTCCTCTGCAAGTAAACAGGGATGACGGTTACAATTTTATCATTCATGTGAACCTTAAAAAGCTGTTCTATGTATGTGATATGCTAACCTGAACATGATGTTAACACTGACCATCTTGTTTCTGTGCAGGGTTGGTTCCTTCTGCAAGCATTCTGAGACATCAGCTTGCATAATCGATGCTTGCTAGAGATTAGGCGACAGCTGCCATGCCGTAATCAACTAAGTCATTATTCATTTATTTTTTCTTTTAATTTCTCTACTACTTCTCTCACAATTCTGTGTAAATATTTTTGTGTGAATAAACTTCTTTCAGTGCAAACTTGCATTTGTTTTCCATTTACGTGCACCTTCTAGGGTGCATACTGCCTTTTACCAACATGTTCACACATACTGACAAATGTTTACACTATGCTACTAGGTCGTATGTGGGACAAATGTTACTAGGGGAATAGTAAGACGTCAATAGCAAGTACATAAGCACATGTAAGTAAATAATAATATTTGGGTTTTTACGTGCCAAAACCACTTTCTGATTATGAGGCACGCCGTAGTGGAGGACTCCGGAAATTTCGAACACCTGGGGTTCTTTAACGTGCACCTAAATCTAAGCACACGGGTGTTTTCGCATTTCGCCCCCATCGAAATGCGGCCGCCGTGGCCGGGATTCGATCCCGCGACCTCGTGCTCAGCAGCCCAACACCATAGCCACTGAGCAACCACGGCGGGTACCACATGTAAGTAAAATATTGCCAGAGTGTTACTAAAGAGCCTAAAGACTTGTGTTGGTTGACGGTTAGTACAATGTTTACAGACCATCTATGAACATGCTTCAGTTGAAGTACGGTAGCCAATTCTTGATAGGATCCAATTCTTGATAGGATGTTACTAGGCTGTATAAAGACAAATGTTAATAGGTGATTGGTAGGAAGTTGGCAGAACGTTTACAAACATTGTTCAATTGGAAGAATGTTAATATGGCGTATAAAGAAAGCTTTAATAGGGAATTGGTAGGAAGTCAACAGAAAATATATGAACATTTTTCTTTTGAAAGAATGTTAATACGGTGTATAAAGAAAGCTTGTTAACAGGGGGTTGGTAGGAAGTTAACAGAAAATATATGAACATTTCTCTTTTGAAAGAATGTTACTAGGGTGTATAAAGACAAATGTTCATAGGAAATTGGTAGGAAGTTTAAAGACATCCTATGAACATGTTTCTATTGAAAGTTGGTGGCCAATTGTTTCTAGGGTGTTACTAGAGCGTTGTTAGGATGTATAAAGACAGCTGGTAGGATTTCAATTGACTGTTGGTAGGTTCTAGTAACAAAAGTCTATAGACTGTCTAAAAAATGTTGCTAGAAATTTTTATAAGGGCTTCCACTCAGTGAAGAAGGATGACCAGCGAAGCTCTGTATGTGGGCCCCTTAATGGCGAACTACACCTCCGCCGCGGGTTGGTCCAGCATTGCACTATCTTCGGGATGAGCCCAGGTATGGGGAGTGCTTAGCGCCTGCTTCACCTCCGCCGCGGATGGTCCCGACATTGTGTTATCTCCGGGATCGGCCCACGTATGGGGAGTTTTGCTTACCACAACGACACAAAAACTTCCTTGGATGGTATAGGTATCAGTTTCGCTGTAACAACGTTCATTTAATACACAGTACTCTTTGTTGAAAATGAGAAACTTACAAAGTCGCGGAGCCATATTAAAGCGAGAAGGACGAAGTTCGAACAAATTCATGTATATCCCATAACTCCCATGCTGACTGAACCACCCCGATTGCAACTCGCACAGGCACTAGCGCCAGAGTTCCCTTCTAGTAATTATTGTATGAAACTCTACGACAGTTACGGAAAGCGTTAGTCGCCAGAATCTGCAGTGCGTTTCTTATCGTGATGCGCCATTTTGCCTTGCCAGCCCATGAAAGCTTCGCTTACACCGATTCCCGCACAGCGCATGATATTCGCCGCCTTTTTGTTTGTTTTTTTATCCGTCAGCAGTTACGACGAAAATGGTTTCGCTCCGCCGATCGACTTTGCTTGTATTCTCATCAAACTGGACCGCCAAGTGCACTGGCTTCAAGTAAACGATTGTAGCGAGCATGTGTTAGGAAAGTTAATCGCGCTCAACTTATACACGATTGGTCGCTCAGCTGTCTCCTCACCTGGTGGCACTGTGGACAGGATGGTGGCCTCGACGGCGGGCGGCGGCCGCTTTCCGCCCCACGAGATCCAGCGACCGTACAACAACGCCTTGAGCAGCTCTCCCTGTTCCTCGGGCAGGCAAGACGATGCCGCCGCCGGGGTCGGGCACACTGGCCGACGAGGCCGCGGCAGCCTGCAGGGCGCATATGGAGTGACAGGCCTGTGGTAAGACGGCTCTTGGTAAGCCTAACTTAACTGGTCTGGCACGGAGTGACGCAATGAATTACTTAATATCCTTGCTGGTGCAATGATTCGTGTAGGAATCGTAATGCTTTGCAGGAAATATGTCACACTGAAAAGAACACAGGCCAAAATTAACCGGATAAGTCAGAGTGCGAGCAACCAGGTTACATAATTCACGTATCAGTTATTGCTACTTATTACTGATTATATGACTAACATTTAGAACTTCATACGGGGTCGCCTGCGAGGATTCAGCGTCCCTCTTTTGAGCCTGACACCCAGGGAATGTATAAGATGACTAGGCGCAGTCAGGAAACCAATATTTGAAAACAATGCCACTCTTCACACACTTGAGATTAAACTATTGGCCGCGAGATCGAACGAAGTTGCCGCCTGGCGGACACTGGCTGAAGCCCGATAGTGTGGACGGTGCGTCGTATCATATGCTAGCCGCCAAGTGTTTACACGTCACATATCCATCAAATTCTGTTTGTTCCGTGGTTGTATATTGCAGTCATAAATAGCGGTGTCCATAACTTTCTTTTTAACACTGTAGAGACCTATTTGGCTTTACGCTGTAGTCTAAGCGCTGCAATAATATCAGTTACCGCACGCGTCGAGCGCGCGATGCGTAGTCGTTGCACCCTCCGTCACAGTCATTCAAATTTTATGCTTGCACTGTGATTGAAGCACTTAACAAAGAGCATTTGGCGTCGTTTTAGCCAAATTCAGTGGTCGCTGCGATACCTGAATGCAGCGCTTTCGCGATTCCTTGTAGGGATGCGTTGATCATTTCGCAATGTTTGTGATATGACGGAATATCAACGAGGTTGAGTGAGTTCACTCGGCTGTATACGAAAGAAAGTCTCAAGTGTTCATATGATGTCGGAGGGTCCAATTGATCTCAGGCGTATAATTGCATGGCTGTGATTGTGATTGTGGTTAGCGGTTACGCAACCATTAGCTGTTTCTGGGGTGCTCTTTTGTTATGTGGATATGCCACTACGTAGAAGTAATTTTGCCTCGCAAGTCAATTTTCGCGGTTTGGTACTTTTAGTATCTGCTACAAAAGAGAAGCGGAAAGGAAGTATTGCAAGAGGATCACGTGCAACACTGCAGTCGTTAGACACAGCACGTCGTAAAGCTGAGTTTCTGCCGGCTAATATAATGCTCTCATTAGCGTGGTGTTGTTAGGTTGACGGGATGTGGCAGCCATTATTCTCGTAAAAAAAAAAAAGCAACGCCATACGGTTGGCTCCTAGAATAATATAAAATTATTCGCACTATTCTCATGAATGTGAAGCTACGTGAATGGTGCCCTGGCACCATTCTTATGCTTCGATCTAATCGTGCAAGACACCCTTGTGATAAAATACTGTTCTTGCTGTTACCGGCGTGGTTGCTTAGTGGCTATGGTGTTGGGCTGCTCAGCACGAGGTCGCGGGATCGAATCCCGGCCACGGCGGCCGCATTTCGATGGGGGCGAAAACACCCGTGTACTTAGATTTAGGTGCACGTTAAAGAACCCCAGGTGGTCGAAATTTCCCGAGTCCCCCACTACGGCGTGCCTCATAATCTGAAAGTGGTTTTGGCACGTAAAACCCCATAGTTAAAAAAAAAATACGCGTGTGAGGCTACACGGCGGTCCTGCCACTGCGCTGTTTGTCATAGCGCTGTACCTTGTTTCACTAAAATTAGTAATTGTCTTATATTTTACAGACAAACAAAAAAGAAGTTAAAGGGCACTTATGCATGCGTTCAAGCGGTGAAGTAGAGTCACAATAACTAGCTGCTTCAGCTTCATTGTACAGGAATACACGCATTTTTATAACCAGTGCAAGAATAGAAGAAAGTTGAATTCCGCAACGGCAGCACCAACAGAATAGGCTGAACGCAAGCCGAACACCAGCAAAAAGCACCATGCCTGTACGGGGACTGAAACTGCGTTTTGCCCTCCTTTCACGTATACTAGGAATGTTCTGTGCGTTTCGTGCAATAATGTAGTAGCATTGCATGGAGGACAACATATCGTCAGTTCACTGCAGCCAGCAAGTTTCATTGCTCGCAGCGAACCGCCACCGTGTACATTAACCACACTAACGCGGCTACGCTGCTGCCAACTATATCCCGACTTTGCAGGCAATAGACTTTTGAAGCTCTACAAGCTGCTTGCAGCATGTTGAACTTGTGATAGATGGCTCTCGCATATAATAAAACTGATTTGAGAATCTGATTTCTATTTTTCTCTTTTACAGCGAAAGCCTTATATGCCCCATGAAGCGAAAAATCCGACGTCCGGCGTTATCATACGATGGTACGAAAACCCGCGTGACCAAGTATGACGTCACGTTCCCGACGCTGGACCAGCTGCGGTGTTAAAGTCGCAAACGACCGTCAAAAAAACACCCCCCCAAAAAACCCAGCCTGGCCCACTCTCGAATTTGGATTAAGGTGGATAAAAGTCGATTAAGGCGGATTAAAACGTATATAGTGTAGTAAAGGGAATTAAGGTGGATTGGAGTGGATTACGGTAGATTCATGTTAATTAAAGTGTATTATTTGTAGATTAAGGTGTATTAATGTGGATTAAAGTGGAATAATGTACATTAAGGTGGATTAAAGTGAATCAAGGTGGACCAAGGTTTGTACAGATCAGAGCAAGGTGGATTAAGGCGGAGCTTTATTTTAAGTTGACAACTTATCCAAGTCCTTCAAATCACGTAAGGATGCTTATAAGTGACTGTGAGCTTTTCTCCTTCGGTTGTACAGTAGATGACTCTGTCGTATGAAAACGGATGAAAGGGGCTAAGAAGGTGCAGATACTTGATTCACCGAACTTGTTATTACTGAAAGAGACTTTGCCGCCATTAGTAACAGTAGGCCTGTGGAGGATTGTCGGCGTAGGATATAACAAAGGCCTTCCGTTAGTAACAGTAGGCCTTTGTTATATCCGACGCAGCCAAGTCTCCGCAAATGCCGCCGTTAGTAACAGTAGGCCTGTGGAGGCTTCGCGGCGTCGGATATAACAAAGGCCTGCCGTTAGTAACAGTAGGCCTTTGTTATATCCGACGCCGCCAAGCCTCCGCAGCTGTAGCAGGCGAATGTTTAAGTCCGCGCGTAGGAAAGTGCAGCGCCGACCAAAGCTGCATTTTATGCGATGAAGAAAGGTGGGCTTTTTACATTTACTCGCGCATCTCGCTCCAGCAGAAGGGAGTGGAACAGTTCTGTTCAACTTTCTGTTCCGTTTCGATGCTGTACGCGGTCGACTTAACTGCAATTGTAATGCCACTACTCAAGAGAAATCTATAGCGCTGAAATTCCTGACGTTCTTTCGGGCACTGCTTGGAGTCACGTCTGATGTGAGAATGCTTCATGTGACAGAAAGAGTGAAGCAAAGCCTCCCCGCTGATTCTACAGACCATCGAGATACGTAACTGGATATCAAAGTAACATTTTTATTTAGAGCTTGGAATTTTCAGTGCGGAGCCAGTTTATATTATTTCGTACAGGTACTTGGAGTGATGCCAGGCCATCGGTGTAGGTTGATGTAACTGCGACATAAGACAGCTAAACTAAGAGAGGTAGGGAGAGAGCGAGGCTTTTTATTAGAAAAACGTATTTTTTGCGGGCGCGTACCCAACCGCTTGCATGCTACTTTTTATAGGGATGGGGAGTGGTATTAAAGCGATTCCAGGAGTGAGAAAGGAAACCAGGAAAAAAATAAATGTAAAATGCGCATGTGGATCTTATACTAATATTTACAGGTGAGATGGCAGTAATTTACGCCTTTCCGTATGAAATGGTGAATATTTAGCTTTCCGATTAGACCAATTTCTGACAGCTATTTGAATAATAAATCCAAAACCCGCCGCTGTATTGAAGGGCCAGGCATTGTACTTAAGATGCCGGGTAGCGTTAACGGATCATGGGAAATCATTTCCATTTGTCACTCAAAAAACTGTCTCTCGTCGCGGTACGCGGTGCATTCAAGTAGCACGTGCTCCACTGCATCTAAGCTGCCACAGTTACCATAGTAGGGATTAGTGGTGCGCCATATGCGGTGCAGATAATTGTTCGTGTATGCCACGTTCAATCGCAGACGATGGTATACGGAGTCTCTAAGTGTCGAGGAAGAGGTCGCGGAATTTTTAATTTAATTTCTGGATCAATATAACGCAGAAAGCCATCTTGGTGAAGCAGCTGATTCCAGAGGCATAGGCGTATTGTTTTGCCACGTTCGAAGCCTTTGCTTTGGTAAAAAAAAAATTATTCTTAGATTTCGGTGTTGGGGTCCATTCCGGGCAGCTTCATCCGCTTTTTAGTTTCCCGAAATACCGGCATGGCCAGGTATCCAGTGGAACGCGATGCAATGCCCAACAATCTTTGCCTTGTGGTGAAGTTAGGCAATGTCAAATCCTGCAGGTTGGTTATTACATCGCTTGTGCCTATTCCTCATACTTTTGAGGTCTGTTTTGGAACCCGTGAATATCACCCTTGTCTTTGGCGGCCGCTCTCGAAGTACATACACAAGGGCCTCCTTAATTCCATATAAATCAGCTGACGTAGATGATGTCACTCGCTCAAGACGAAACGAGAATCGTTGCCATGTAGATGGCACAAAAAGTCCGCACCGCTAGCGACGTTGATTTGCAGAGCCACCTGTGAAAATGTGCGCTGCGGCTACGCACTCTTTGTGCACATATTGTGCATATATGCCTGTCGTATGGGCTCCAACCCATTATTTCATGGTAAGGTTACCCTGTGAGTAATTGACACAGATAAACGCACTCCTGTACAGACTATAGAGGCTGACTGGCGATCCTGAATTTTTGTTCCCTTCCCAGGCTATTGAACATTATGCTTGTCTTTTATTTACTGAAATGAAAATAAAAGAAAGAGACGTAGTCACCTTATAATGGTGACGGCTACTGCTTTTCTCATAGCGGAAACAATATAAAAATATGTAGGAAAATGAAAAGAAATCAATTCATACGGTAAGAAATCCACAGCTCAGTCCTATACGCTTATGAGCATAACAGTATAAAAGTCAAATACAAGTTGCACCACAATGAGTTCGTAAACAAAGTCACAAACACACATAAACGGCCTTGATGTAGACTTCGATGAGCATATAAACAGATGAGAAATTACAGTGTTAAAATAATTCACGCACAAAAAAAATGTATAGCACGTAATGTACAAGCACTAATAATTGCAAATAATAGAAGAACGTTATAGTGACATCGTGTGATTATTCATTGCAATACCTAGTATTTGTTAAGGATGCCCGTGTCTTCATAAAAATGTTCAAGTGCGTTCAATGATTTTCGCTGCGCTATTTTCGATGGCCATGGGCCCAGCAATTTTGCGAGTGAGAAAGGCCGGTGAGGATCAATAGAGCGTAGCTCTTGTTCTAGCTGCCATCTTTGCATCTCGTATATGAGGCATTCGAGGAGTAGATGGTGAACATCGTCATCGTCGTGGCTACAGGAGCAAGCAGGGGAAGCAGACCATTTGATGCGATGTAGGAAATGTTTGGTGTATGCTGTCCCAAGGTGCAGCCGATGAATTAGTGTCTAGGTACCTTTAGAAACTTGTACATCCGGCTGGTATTTTAGTTGAGGGTATACTTCGTAAAGGATTGATTCCTTAGTGTTTTCATTAAACCATGTTGACATACCAAGTCTTTCTTTAGTACTCTCAATATCCGGTTTGTGTCCATTGGTGACAACGGGATGAGTTGAAATTCTGCATCTTTATGGGCCGATTTTGCCAATGAGTCCACTAGTTCGTTGCCTGCTATACCAGCATGGCCCGGGACCCACTGTAATATCACTTTGTTTCCTTTCTTTAGCCTGAGTTAAACGGTTCAGTACTGCGTATGTTATTCGTGCGTGTGGTTGGCTGTCATCAGTATTTTCAAGACATGCTAAAGCCGATAAGGAGTCCTTGAAAATTACCCCACTTTGTTAGTGTCTCATATCTTTTGATAATATGAGTGGCTTGGAGAATTGCCACTAATTCCGCTATTATTGGTGACGAAGTGTTTCCTAGTCGACAAGCGTACTTTACCTGTAAGGATGGTATAACATAAGCTGCAGTCGCATTTTCTTTGTTTACGGAACCATCCGTGTAGACGTGAATAGATTCCAGGTACTTGTCAAATAGGTGATGTAACGCGAATTGTTTTGCTGCTAATGTGGAAACGGCGCTTTTATTTTTAAGCCCTTCGATTGACGTTTCTGTTTCCGGCGCTTGCAGAAGCCATGGTGGGCAGCAGAGGTCTGAGTGCCAAAAAAGTGATCGTGGGAGTCTTCTTTTATGCTCTTGAAACAAGGCGTGTATCTGTGCACCTGGTTGGTTCTCTATCAGAGAGAGAAGGGTGTGTGCAGAATGCTGAGTAGAAATTCTGAAGAGATGTCGGCATGTTTCCAGAATGCGAATCACCGTGAAATGCGGTTCCCGGGCTTATGCAATAGTGAGGTGACTGGACGTAGCTTGCGGGACTCCTAGGCACACTCGTAAACTCCGAGCCTGCAACAGCTGTAGCCGATGGAGGGACGTCGCAGATAATTTGTGCAATATAGGGGCGGAGTAAGAAATTCTCTGACGCACGAGTGCTGAGTGGACGTGAAGCAGGGATGCAGTTGTTCCACCCCACTTCGTGCCTGCGATTCTGCGGAAAATATTTATGACACAACTAATTTGGTCCTCCAGGGTGGTCAAATGATCAGTCCATAGAAGCTGGTGGTCTAAAATGACGCCAAGAAGACGATGTTTCCGAACCAGCTCGATCTCATGGCCATCTGTTGAAAGACCAAAATTTCTAACCTTTTTTCTTGTGAATGACAGAATGTGGCATAAGATATCTTCATGCCCCGTTTTCTTAATCACCTATTGCGTTCAAAGCTTCCTGCAGCCGATGCTTGACAACTTCTAGAGACTTGTTAGATGTCCATATGCAAATGTAATCAGCATACATAGATATGTTTATGTCGGCTAGAAGTACTGCTGGTAGATCTGCTATTGCTGCATTGAAGAGAAGTGGACTTAATACACTTCCTTGCGGAACTCGTTTGTTTATGGTGTATGGGTCGATTTGGCCGTCATTTGTATTTATATATATGTTTCTGTCTTTCAAGAAGTTAGCGATCCATTTGAGAACTCGGCCATGCACTCCGAGAGTTGAGAGTCCAAGCAGAACGCGAAGGTGACTGACCGAGTCAAAGCCCTTCTTAATATCAATAAACACAGCAACAGCAATGTTCCCACAGCTAATCTCGTGGTCAACAAATGTTACCAAGTCAGAGATGCAGTCCATTGTACATCTGCGTTTTCTGAAGCCAGCCACTTGATCTGGTAGACAACTGCTGGATTCTATCCACCATTGCAGTCTAATATCGATCATCTTTTCCATCACCTTTGAAACACCGCTCGTTAAACTAACAGGACGGAAGGAGTCAAGAGACAGTGGCCTTTTGCCACGTTTTAGCAATGGGGCTACGTTAGCGATCCTCTAACTCATAGGAACATGTGCTTCCTCCGAGATCTTGTTGAAAACGTGTAGGAGAGTGGACGTGCCTGTTGGGTCAAGGTTTCTCAAGGTACAATAAGAGATGTTGTCAGGACCAGTCACTGTTCTTTGGCGTGTCTTTGAGAGAGCGTGCTGCAGTTCTTTTAGAGAGAACAGAATATCCAACTGGGGTATGAGGTAAATTGCAAGCATTTTCATCTGTTGCTGCACCGAAAAGATAGATTGATCTTGAATTGATACAGGATTTGCAAAATTTACTAGTGTTGCGTAGAATGTATTTGCAGATTTCGCGTTCAGATACGCCAAGAGCTGTTGCAAAGCTTTTGAAGGGAGTACATTGTGATACCGGATGGCCAAGGGCGTTTATTAATCTCCAAATTTTCGGCAAGGGAATGAAGGGGGTAAGTGACGTACAGAACTCACGCCACCGTTGCTGTGCCAGTTTTTGCATGTCCCGGTTAGATTTTCTGTGTGCAGCTTGACTTTCTTGATAATCTTCAAGCCGTCCGGAACGGCGAGACCGACGTTCTGCTCTGCGTCTAACGGCTCGGAGTTGTTCATAGTCCGCGTCGACACTGCTTTGTCCCTCTGGAACAGTTGTGTATCGCGTAGCCCTGGAGCAATTACTTAGTACCGATGGCATGAACGTGTCCAGGTTATTTACTTGGTTCAGTACCGCAGAATTATATTCTCGAAATAGTTGCCAATTAGTAAGTTTAGTTACTCTGGGAGATCTTACCGGATGCATAAGGGGATGCACGATGAGAATTGGGTAGTGGTCACTACCCCGTGTCTCATAATCTGTGCACCATCTAATACCGCGCGTAAGGTCAGGGGAGGCTATAGTAAGATCAAGACCCCCCAACTAGCGTAATTGTAGCCTCTTAACAAGGTAATCAATCCATCATTGAGCACAACAAGGCCACATAAGTCTATAGCCTTTTCTAGAGACCTGCCTCTAGAATCAGTGGGGCTACTGCCCCAGCTAACGTTATGAACATTGAAGTCCCCGGACTGACTAGTCCGGGAATAGGACTGACTGGTCCTTGAATCCTTTGAAAGAAATGCATGAAAGTTGACTCAGTAATGCGCGATGCTGGTTGCATGTAAACGCAAACAATGGTCGCTAGCAGCTTTTTAACGTTAACTTTACAGGCAACGAACTCAGGCACATCAGAGTCCCGAGGAGAAGAGCAGACAGGAAGTTAGATCGCGTCTGGCGCATAACATAGTTCGGCTAGGGTTCGGAGTTCGTGAAGATGAGTATATTATGTAGTTCTAAAGACGAAAATTACGGTCTACACCGGCTTCGTTAAGACACACAACGGGGAACCTGTATTGCGAAACAAGCTTCCTGAAGTCTGCACTCTTAGATCGAATGCCATTTGCATTCCATTGAAATACTGTTGTGTTTCGAAAACAGTTATTTATCTGGTGAACCATTATGCTATGTTGTAAGCTGCTTTTGTAGTACCAGCGGTTCCAACGAAAGAACAGCGCTCACCTCTGGAAGGTTGTTTGCCGCAGGAAAAGCCCACAGAGTTGCTTTTAACGCATTAAAGAGCATAGACATCACCATATGCTGCTGAGATGATTCCGCTTCACGTGAAACACGCGCAGGTGCTCGTGCTCTCAAAGGGATGAATGCCTGCTGAGACTCATGTTGGCGGTCGACAACACTTGGCGACGTCTTTCCTTGGCTCTCTTTCCGGCTTGGTTTGCCTTTCATCTCTTGTAAACCATTAGCCACCATCGCATACCTTTTCTTGTGCTCTGCTGATTGTGGAGGAGCTGCTTTCACTGGGTTGACAGCATCTAAGTTCGGAGGAGGCGAGCCTTGCTTCGGGGTCCGACCATGTAATATTTCTTGTCGCTTGAATAATGAAGCCGCTTGATGATTGGGACATTAGCGTATGAAGCTGTGTGGACTCCGTTGCAGTTGGCGTATTTGGGTTGGTTTCTAGAGGTGCAGGCTTTATAATCATGTGCTCCCCGCACAGATCTTGCATCGCAATTGGCCATGGCAGGACTTAGCAACGTCGCCAAATCGCTGGCAATTGTAGCACCGAGTTGCAGGTTCTAAATATTCTTCGACTGGATGACTCGTGAATCCAAGTACGACGCGTGGTGGCAATGGGTTGTCAGGCAAGAATTGTAGGATGACGCTCCGAAGTGCATGTGGTTCCACTGTTCCATCCTCCCGCCGGAGCCATCTGGTCTGCCTCTTAACGGAAATGACGCCGCTATCTTGCAGGTACTCAAGTAGTTGGTCTTCAGCGTATTAACGCGACAGCGTTAAGGAGCTTGTGTCGCAGAAAAGCCGGTGTCGTCAGCGTCGGCGGCGTTGGCCGTGAGCGATAAATCCCAGCAGGCACTTCATGAATAAAAAACAACTTGTAAGATGGGCTGGGTGGGAATCGAACCACGGTCTCCGGAGTGTGAGACGCAGACGTTACCACTGAGCCACGAGTTCGATGCTTCAAAGCGGTACAAAAGCGCCTGTAGTGAACGCGGTGTTGCCTTAGAAACGAGCTGTTTCTAAGGCTCAGGCGTGCGTTGCCTGCTCAGGCGCACATTTCGTTGTCGCGCCGAACGCTGCGTTCCTCGACGCTCACCGCGTCCGATGCGGGGCGCGTAGTCGCTGCGCCGTAGCCCATTGTCTTACACCCCTTGGCGGGTCCACGGGAACGCTGTCGCGTTCCACTCTTGAAGGCGAAGCTTAAGCGTCCTCCATTTTTTTTGAAATGGAACATGTGCTATTTTCCCTAGATTTCTCGTGTACGATGGTGGCACGCATGGTTCCACTGCCAGGCCAGCATATGAGTTAACTCATGTAGACTCATAGAGGCAGCGATAGAAGACACATTGACGGAAAAGTTACCTTCCCTCGTTACACGAAATGATTGTACCTTCTTTCTTGCCGTGCTAATAATCTCACTGGGCAACTTGTTTGGATTCACTTTCCATAACGACGCTTCCGGGTCGGTGAGCTTGAAAAGCACGGGTATACCCGCTTGGCGTGATTTCTTGTACGTCACCGTGGTCAAAGATCTGTCTTCCACTTCCATGTCGGCGGTTTCAACTATTGTGGCTATGGCTCACGATCGTCACTACGTGCCCTCTTTGGTGAGTTCACCTCGAGGTCAGCATCCGTTGTCGCACTTTGGTTGAAGTGGTCACTGCCAGCCGGTTACACAGCGGGCGCTTGTTGTTCTGCTGTAGCATTCATCTCTCCACTTGCATAAGGCAAGCGCTGGGAGGAACGGGGTCCCTTCTTTGACAACTCCTTCGGTTGCCGTGGGAGCCGCTGGTACGGCTTGGAGGCCGAAAAGTCCTCCCGCCTGGTGAGGCGGGAAGTCGCCGACCGAATTTTGGCTATTGAGTGCTGAGGTCAAGCGAGGAAACTCACAAATTAAGACGAAAAATCGGGGCCTTGAGGAGCTCACGTCCGCTGGTGGCACACTTCGTCATTGGCTTCTTCATTTCACCTTCAACCCCACTCACACTTTTTCGGCTAAGGACCGCAATAATTTGTCGAAATTCGCACCAAGCGTTGCCGAACAGGACAATGCCACCTGCAAACTGTAAGTTCCTGAGATATTCGCGATTGATCCTCATTTCTATTCATTTTAGTCTACTAACCTCAATACTTATTCTACACTTGCAGAAAAAACATGCTTAAGTTTTCATTTTCCCTAATTACGAACCCTTATGAACCCGTATGAACCGGTTTAAACCTGTTTCAACCCTTGTATTTCTGGTCGCGAGCTGAAAATCAACCGAACCAGAAAATATTCAGAAGCTTGAAACCTGCCAACGTCTCCAACGCCTCCTTGTTTCCCGTAAATGGAGGGCGCGTATCAAATAGAGGAGCGCTTATGGATGCAGTGCACGTCTTCGTAATTTAGCAACGACTGTCTCAGATTACATTGAAAAGATTAAGAGATTATAAATAATATTACACTTGCTGCGGACCAAACCTCGCAAATGTGGCGGACTTCAGAATTTGCGCGATGAATGCATATACAATTGTTGCTGTACAAAACTTCGCCAATTTCGCTAATAAAAACTGTAAGTTCCGAGCACCTGAATGGGGTGAACGCGTGACGGAAGCCAAGGTGGGAAGTATAAACGTATCCTCAAAAATACCCAGCTAATAGATTGCGGAAATTGCAGCAGGTTGCACATGCAATCGTTAAATCGTGCAATTGCGTACGATTTCATTATGTGACAATTGCATGTTATTTTTTGTTTCTGTTCTGGTTCTATTTTATTCGAAAGCGAGAAAAGAAAAATCAAAGAAGACCGAAGCTAAAAAAAATTTACCGCCCTACCACTACTGTGAAGAGGGGTGCAAGCGAAGCTAAGGTCCGCGGCTCTTCGTTGGCGTAACGCCTCGGCTTAGCGCTCCCTCACGGCGAGGTCAGCACGTCGACGACGAGCCCTTTCTAGAGCGAGTTCCCGGTGGTGTTCATGAAACGCCACCTGTTCTTCGGCCGAACGTACGACGCGCGGCCCGCACCCACTTGCGTTGCTCGAACGCAGCCTGCTCTTCGGCAGAACGGAGCAAACGTGAAATCTCTATCAGAGTGCCGGGCCTGAATTGGCGGGAAACGGCGGGCGCGACGTGAGCGAACACGCGATCATATCCTTTCCCACCTCCGGAGGGAGGAGGCGACTGTGATTTTTCGCACCTTGTGCTGCGTCCACTTCTTCATGCATATAAAACCACGCCTTAAAGCTCGCGTAACATGAACCGACAGTGGCTGTATCGGTTAGCGTGGTGGTCTCGCAACCCGGAGGTCGATGGTTCGAATCCGCTGCACGACAGGCTATTCTTCTTCGCGCGGCTTGAGTTTTTTTCGTGCGGCAACATGGGCGCCGACATGAGTGCGGCAATACAAGCTTCGCTTGAATATTGCAGTTGAGGGAGAATATTACCGCGCAGTGCGGCGAAACCGCATGTGCTCTCGGCGTCGAATGAAACGCGAACAACGGAACGCGTGGCCGCCTTCAAATACGACAGAACAGAAACGAAAATATCGCCAGTACAGGGGGAGCATCATCGCGCAGTGCGGGCAGACCGGATGTACGCGCACGTAAACGTCGATGATTCGGCGGCGAGCACTATATGCCTTTAGTTATGATTCGGCCAGGCGCTCCGGTATACATGTTCGCGTTTTTCATTTGACGCCGATAGTATACGTATACCATTCGACTGCCCCCTAGCACGCCACATGTAGGCATCGCGTTGAACAAGAACTGTGTTTAAGTGGCTCACATCAGCCGTTTTCCCTCGCCGACGTTAGGCCCTTGGTCATCGAAAAGGAATTAGAAAGCTATGAAAGCACCTTAACGCTTGTTTGAAGAATATGGCGTTTGTGACGACTGTTGGCTCTACTGCGTCGTGTCTCATTGGAGCATCTGAAACCTGTGTACACCAGGCAACAACGGAATTTGTTTCAATGATAATTTGAAAGAGACTTTGACTCTTGGTGTGTTAGACCCGTGTCACACGGGCAAATTTAGTGGCACTTCGAGCAAGTGCACTTGAGCGCACTGGGTGTCACATTGTCGGAGCGCTGCTCCACGAGAAGGAAAAGTGTCATGCGCCATTGATGAAACTGGCGATGGCGAATCAGTAGGTACAACGTATATTTGTTCTCTTAAGCATTGTTTTCAATATAACAATGTGCTATAGATAAAAAGCTTTCAGAATAAAGTTTATTGCAAATAAAAGAGTTCCTTGCAACCGCAATAAGATTATGGATCAAATCAAGCGCCCATGCAAGTATTTATACTTTATTTATTTATCCTATTATTCAAGCTAAAACGGTAGCCGCTACCAGCTAACGGCGACAACTCATCCGTTTAATTATATCAAATAAAAAGAACAATTTAACATTGTTTTCATCCTCGAGTGTATCGCGACACAAATAGGTATATAAAGGCATTGTCAACCTGGAATGCCCTACTGAGAAGAAGAAACAATTAAAATATGAATGCAACCGCGCGTTAAGAGAAGGACGGTCAAGACGTGTCATTCTTTCAACGTGCGTTTGTGTTCAGATCATCGCACCAACGAGCTCAGCTTCTGGTTAAGTTAACAAAACTCAGCAACGCATACGCACAAACAGAAAGAAAAAAATCTTCTTCACTCACATTTTCACCGGTGATGGTTCCATGGTCAGGAACTCGCCGTGCGATGAAGCAGTGACAGCGCGACGTTGTCAGTCAACAGCGGCACCGATGCGCGCGGGCAGATCGACGACAAAGTCGTCCCGCGACCGTGCTCACGGCTGAGCCATGGCGTACACGGTGCGGCGAGGGTGACAGACTCGTGTGTGGCGGCACCCCGGAACATTTATTGGAGCGCATGGTTCACGCCACGGGGTATGAAATGCGATCCACTCCCTCGGCCACCACCGGTGCACCCCCGTGATTCTTCGACGGCCTCCCGCTCTTCCCTCCGCCGCTTCCCTTTCGCAGGGAGTTCCCCTTTCTGGATGCATTTCTTCCCTTTCCACCGGGTGATTTGCAACGTGCGACCCTCTCCCTCCACTTTCGCCGTCGTATCTGTTCCTCCGCACATATTTGCGCTCTCCCCATCCCAACCCTCACCCAGTCTTTCATGTACTTAGAGCAGCGGAGCCCTCACCTCCACCTCGCCTATTTGTTTGCCTCCCTGCAGCGCCGTTGTCCCACTTCCCCGCACTCTCGGTGAAACAGCAGCCTACGCGGTTGTGCCGTGATTTCGTTCTCCAGAAACCTTAGCGAAGCGTATAATCGCTATTCTGGAAGGTTGACTCTATTGTGAGAAGCAAAAATCACGCAATCAATAAATGAAGTAGTCAACCATTATTGTCATGTCGCAGAAGTTTCGGATACGTGCTTATTTTTTTTTTCAGGAACTGTAGCGAAGGGAAGCTCGAAGGACCGTGTGTAAGTAGTGTGGGGAGAGAGGGGGTGGGGTGGTACAGTTAAAGGCGCATTGCTTGGCGACGAAACGGAAATAACGCGAAGAATGTGTGTAAGTGAGAAAGTTTCTGATTTGCGTCTGGTAGTCGTCCGACGTTGATGTTGCCAGGAAATTTATCACACGGCACAATTATGGGAAAGCTGATGGGAGAACGGATTTCAAATAATGAAAATGTCAGTTTCGTCTTTCTTTTTATTACATTCAGTGGGCGCTGTAATCCACATTGTAGTCGAGTTCTCTTACATTCACGTTAAAGCCTTGATCGTTGTCTCAACCGCATGCCGTAATCAGGTGTCTTTTGACTCCAACGCTGATGTCTTAGAGGGTCAGCCACGAATCAGTTGTTGCACTGTCAGGGTACGTTGGCCTCTCACTTGCGAAGTATTTGTGATTCAATCGTTTGCTGTGTAGTATTGTTAAGTGTGATGATATGTATTTCAATCATCTGCTCTGTGGTCCCAGTTGTAGCAGCTGCAGTCAGAGGTAGAGGGAACAGCTGCATACATTACCTTTGTTTTCCATCGGACATTTTGCAAAGGCGGCCTTAGTACAAACATTATTTATTTAACTGAAATGTCCTTCATTGATCGGCAGCATCGCCTCGTAAGTGCACAAGTCGTGTTTCTTTTTTGCCGTGTACGCTGTGTTGGTGACCATCTGCAATATCTACTCCGCGCACCTAAATTTTACGTCGATTTCAAGTCATGTTGGGTGAAAACTCTCGATACCATCGAATCGGCGTGCTTTATGGCAGCCATAAGTGCTTAATATGCTTGGTAATGAAGACGGAAAAGAGCGTATAGAAAGCGGAAAGGCGTGACTGTGAGAGCGCACGAAGACAAACTGACAACCATAACCAACCTCACGTGTTTTTGTGCGTTTGGACTGCGCCACGGGTCGACAAGGACCATGTCAGAAGACCATGTCTGAAGACCATGCAAAGACCATCTCAGAAGTGCGGAGAAGCGCGTCTTCCGATTTTTCGTTGCGCCCGTTGACATATGTGGGAATTTTGCGAGAATTTTTCTGAGCACCTCACAGGATTTGTTGCAAACGGTTTGGCCCCCAAAACACGGGCTCATGTGTCACTTACGTGAGGAGGCAGCAATACTGCCTAATTTTTTTTATCCCCTGTGGAGCTAGGTGGAACACGAGAAGCTCTAATGTCGGTACATTAGGGAACTGTGTGTGCGTGTGTGTGTGCGTGTGTGTGTGTGTGCGTGCGTGCGTGCGTGCGTGCGTGCGTGCGTGCGTGCGTGCGTGCGTGCGTGCGTGCGCGCGCGCGCGCTTTCATCTCGGAACAGTGTTACACTTGGGCAGACGTATTCTAGAAAGCCATCTCACGCGCAAGTGACTGAGAAAACGGTTACCGTTACGCATTGCTTTGTGCGCTCTTATTAGAGACGACCATAAGTCTCTCACTTAGCGGCAGTAATCAACATGCACAGCTCACGGGGCCATCACCAGGAATCTGCCAATCCAGCTAGCCACAACGCTTGACTTCGCTGTGGTCATCATTACGAGCGTACGTATCACGACCGCATTTGGCTATACAGCAATACCACCCCGAACAGGGACCATGCGAAACTTCGTGTTTTTTTTTTTTTTTTTGCCTCCGCCCTGGCAACGCCTCTCCGTAGGGGAGCGACCCCGAGCACGATTTAATCTGGTACTGAAAACGGCCATCTTCCGAGGCAATACGCGCAGCCTTTTTCTTTTTCATCCACGGCACCACAGAATAAGAGCGCCAAGCAGGCTCGCCTAACTCAATTTCGGAAAGGGAGACAACAAGTAACTTTTGGTCTCCGCGCCGCGAGTAGGTAAACGACGCGGGGAGGGGCCGCGAGGCAGGCAAAATCAAGATGGTCCGCATTTGGACTAATTGCAGCCAACGCCAGGAGAAACTGCGAGACGAGTACGCTGTTACAGCCGTTCGTGTATATAACGACGATGCTCGTCTCGCATGACGGCTCTCGTTTGTTGCGCTTTCCGAGTGCCCGAAGTGCAAAGACTACAGACTACACCACGCGACCCTTTTGTGCAGAATCCGCGGTAATTGATTACGATCGTAGAAGCAATTGGGCACGGCGCTTTCGTTTAATCGAATTATGGGAAGATGCGCCCTTACAATTACGTTGCTTCTTCGTTTTGACTAACTGCCGCTTCTGCGCTGAACTCCGACGAGAAGCAGAAGCGAAGTGGAAGCCTTCACAAAGGACTTCTGTAACTTCGTGTATCCAGTAGATCATGTCACTTTTATCGATATAGGTAGAGCAAATGACTAAACTTTCGGCATGATTGCGTGATTAAGAACTACACCTTCCGTTTAATCACGTGCTGCAGCGCTTGGTCTATTGGGCCGGGATAATGTAAGGATTTCATTGCAATGCTTTGCATCTTTGCGCATGGTCAGTGGTCCGAGCATGCGCTGCCCACGTTATCACCGGGATCAGCTGGCCGTAAACTGTAGATCATAAGAAAGGAATAGAATTGAGCAAAAGGAGTAATTTGCATTAAACTAGCCCTTGGCTTCGTTTCAAGAGCCTTCGCATGTTACGACAGCTTGCTAGAACGCTGATTTCACGATCATGCGTTGGCTGCGCACGAGGTCGCGGGATCGAATACCGGCCACGGCGGCCACATTTCGACGGGGGCGAAATGCGAAAGCACCCGTGTACTTAGATTTCGGTGCGCGTTAAAGAACCCCAGGTGGTCGAAAATTCCCGGAGTCCTCCTCTACGGCTTGCCTCATCATATGCAGAAAGTGGTTTTGGCACGTAAAACCCCATAATTGCTTTAATCATGCGACACGCGCTCAGCATCGCGTGTTGGGCTTGGCACCCACTGCGGTGCCGAACTGCGCTCCTGAGCGCGAGGTCACGGGTTCCAGTCCCGGCCGCAGCGAAAGCATTGCGATGTGGGCAGAAGACAAAAAAAAAAAAAAACGGTGGTGTCACATTAAGCAAACCCAGGCGGTCAAAATTATCCATAGCCCTATCAGAGTCCTTCCATGTTTTTCTGGTCACGAAACTCCGCCGTCACGCTATGGGAGAGGTTCATATGCTGCCCAAAGCTGCCGCGACGCGACGCCACTGTGCTACAGAGGGTAAAGCCCCTTGATAATGATCAAGGGACTTTAACAGAGGGCATCGTTCGCGTACCGGAACGCCTGCGCAGTGCGAGGCGAGCTTAGTGATTGGGTGCATTCTGTGCATGTGCTGCGCTATTTTTCGAGTGCTGGGCTGTTTAGTTGAAGTGGCGGGGTGGGACAATGATGCCGAACACGTGTTGTGTGCCGGGGTGCCGTTCCGGCTACAAGGGCACGACCGAAAAAGTGTCGTTCTGTTTACCTATTGACAAGGAGCAGTGCGAGAAATGGAAACGAACCATACCGCGGAAGGAAAGTTGCGGTTTTAACTTCGAATCGAAGTATGCGCGTGTGTGCATTTTGTAGTTATTGCCATTCGTTTGCTGGTGTTTGTTTCCTGCCCCCCGATGCATATCTCTCACGTTTGATGTTCTTTCTTTGTGCTTATTATAACAGTGTCATGCTTTTAACAAACTTCTTGCATTGTGAATGGTGTACCATTCGTGCATGGACGCCTCTTTGTGCTGTCTGTATTTCGCTGCGCTTATTTTACATAATAAATAAATGATCGTGCTTGTATGTTGTTTTTGCACCAACACGTTTTATTTCTTAATCGAGTTATAAAGTTTTTTTTTCATTTTTCGACCATGATAAAAATGTCAGGACCGGTGATTACAAGATTTTAACATCATGTAAATAGTTGCGTATTAAGAACCAAAATACCTAGTCTCGTCGCGTAGAAACCATGAGCAGCGTGAATAAGTGCTGGGCTTACTGACGCTTCAAAACGGCAGCTTGCTAAGGCAATTGCCTAATTACAACGCAGCTAGTTTCAACTGTGCAGGTCCTAACACTTCACGTTCGCCTTAATCCGTTGCTAAAAGCCGCTCCGAAGACATTTAGTAGCGAAGTTTGTCTTGCATTAATCCTACCTAAATCTCATTCAGAAATGGCATCGCTTTGGAGAGAAATCTTAAGCCCACGGAGCAGCTCATTTTCCCTTTCTTTGTAATAAGGTATTATATTGTAGCAGCCCTTTGCAATAAAAATTTCATTCATTTGATTTCCTGATAAGATACTGCCCACAGTTTATCAGAACGTGAACAGCTGTGCTCGGCGAGCAATCTGGCGCTCTGGGCAACGGAGAGTTGGCGCTTACTTACGGCAGAGTCCTTACGGGTAAGCGGGGGTGCCACAGCCCATATGTTTGCATCTGGTGATAAGTGCGACCACTGGTGCTTTGTCGCGAATGCGCGGTGTTTAATTTAAGGCAAATATTAAAAAGCGGAGCCCAGCGAACTATTGAGGCGAACGGCGATGATGAAGACATCTGGATCGAGACCGCCCGGCCGTGTACAGCGGACGCATTTCGACGGGGGCGAAATGCAAAACACCCGTCTATTTAAATTTAGGTGCATTTTAGAGGATCCCAGGTGGTGAAAATTAATCCTGAATCCCCTATTAAGGCGTGCCTCAATATCGTATCGCGGTTCTGGCTCTTAAAATCGCAGATTTTTTTTTTGGACTGAGACCGCCGAAATCTCCATGTTATGCGCGGCGTTTTTTTTTTTTTTTCGTCCCGGACGCTCGTATCATGGCAGAAGACGCGCTCAGGCAGTTATTTAAGCAAGTTGAATGTTAAAAATAGTGAAGTAAAAGTAAAGCCACGGTTGTGGAAGTTGAGAAAGCTAGAATACCGAGCTGCCCCGCACACAACCACAGCGGTAGCGGCGCTCGCATGCCCTCTCATGCATGGTTGCGCCTCTACCGGTGAGCGCTGGCTCTATATGAAACTGAGGCGGCAGTTTCGTGACCAGAAACAAATGGAAGGACTCTGGCCCTATGCATAAACCAGCGAACCAGCGTTTTTTAGACGCATACACAGAGACAAGAAGTGCATAGGAATATGCTGGACTGACCACTGGCTATTATATACAGATACCTGCAAGGTTCTCAGCAGGCGCATGTGCCAGCACAAAACTTCGGCGCCCTACAAACACACTTTTTTTTCACTTGTCATTGACACATGCTACCGAAATCTGATATCTAGGTATGAACGCATCTCTTCACCTATCGCGGTGGCTTGGCGGCTATGGTGTTGCGCGGCTAGGCACGAGGTCGCGGGATGAAGTCCCGGCCGAGGCGGCGGCATTTCGATGGGGGCGAAATACAAAATACGCCCCATCCCGCTGTGCATTGGGTCGCGGGATCGAATACCGGCCACGGCGGCCGCATTTCCACGGGGGCGAAATACGAAAGCACCCGTGTACTTAGATTTAGGTGCGCGTTAAAGAACCCCAGGTGGTCGAAATTTCCGGAGTCCTCCACTACGGCGTGGAACGCAACGAAAGGAACACAAGCTTTCTCTTTTACAAGTGGACAAAGGCGGAGGCTTCGTCGTCATGCACGCAGGCATGTACAAGGAAAAAGCCTTGCAAGCAGTTGAGAAGAACTTTGTGCGAGTGAAAAAAAAGCGATGTACGAGTAGAAACCAGGTTCATGAACTTCTGTAAAGAGTTGAACCTGACAAAATTAGGCAATGATATCTCCAATTGCAGAGGTAACTCCTTGAAAGCTTTCTTCACAGCTAAAACTCATAAACCTGGCATCCCTTTTAGGACCATGCATTATTAGTGAGAACGAAACCTGTCAGCAATGTGTCAGCCGCTTTCTACTATGTCAGCTTAAGTCGATAAAAGTGAACGATCCCTTCCTGACAAAAAAAAAAAAATCCCAAGAAGTTACAAACTTTTTCCAGAATAACCTCAGTGTCGGTTATGCTTTCTCTGTGGATATTGAGGATTTATTTTATTCCGTCCCTCAACCTGAACTTTTAGTTGCTGTAAAGGAGACTGTCGAAAATTCAGGCGAACTCTCTTTTCAGTCCACAGCCGGAGTGTCTCTTGATGATTTTTAAAGCTTTTAGAATTTTGTCTGAGTGCCCTTTTATCGTTTTTGACAGGTAGCCTTTTCTGTAGCGCAATGGTATTTGTGTAGGGTCCTGTGTTGCACCTATCTCGTGCGACATCTCTTTAGCTCATGTTGATCGCCTTTAGGTTCGAGATTTTATTGGAGGCCCGGTTTTAAAGGTTTTTAGATATGTCGATGATTTTTTGATCTTTTTACAAACTCGCAATGACGCTTCTTTTGAAGATTCTGTACGACAGGTATTAAGTACTTTTAACGACCATGGTAAAGGCCTGCATTTTATCCATGAACTACCGCAAAATGGCGAGATACGTTTTTTAGACCTCAGGCTGAGGATAACTAAGGGACACACCTGTTGGGCATATTTCCCACGTGTAAAGAAAGAGCTTTTGCCCTATGAATTGTCTCATTCAAAGACCGTGAAAAGAGCAATTGCATCGCTCCGAATGGAATCGGCGCTTCAAAAGTTGTGCCCGCACGAAATGCTTTTTAGTTTTGACAATCAGGCTCGCAGGCTTTTGGCCGCAGGCTTTTGGCCGCAGGCTTCCCTTGCTCGGTCCTTGTAGTAGTTGCTGAAACCCTCCTCAAGAAATTTGGTCCCCGACGAATGAAGGCTGCACCTGAACGCGTCAAGACCAAACCTCAGGCGACATTCATAAGGTTTCACACAACCTCCAAAAAGTGGCCAGCTTGTTTTTTCTGCGCCAAACAAGTTGGCGAAGCTGTGCCCCGCATCTGCGGTGAAAGTCAGCGCGGTTGCAAAAAGCAGCATGAAGATGTCTTCGTCGGGTTTGCCCTAGGAGTGGTATACTTTATTCCCCTGTCCTGCGGCAAGTGCTATATCGGGCAGACCTGACGCTTAAGGGAATGACCGCTTGAGGGAACACTCTCAAAAATTAACAAAACAAGACAAACTTGCGAATTTAGCTTCGCATGTGAGGGTTTACGAGTGCGTGCCACGGTTCAAAGAAGCAATGGTTCTGGACAGAAGTGCAAGCGCTAAAGCTAGAGTTTTGCTGGAAGCTTTCCACATACAAAAAAGCCGGGTCTGTGCATCAGCGATGTTTCAATAAATTTGTACCATGCTGAGCGCACGTTTGTGGAGAGATTTGGCTTGGCTTTTCATCAATTGGTCATGTGTTCACTTCTTGCTGCTTGGGTGTTTTATCATTTCACTTCACGGGACTGTTTGCGACACGGCAATAAAGAAGGCTGGCGCAGTTCGGTTGTGCAAATGTGTTGTGATTCTCTTAAATATTGAACCCTTTTCAAAAATTAAACCAGTTGTCAGTAGCGTTTTCTCGTCTTCGTGCTGTCTTTTCACCATGTGCTCCTCCTTTTTAGCTCTACCATCAGCTTTAAAGAATGCATCATGAACTAGCCCAGCACCAAGTTTTATTGATGCATTGGGGTCACGTTAAAGATACCCTGGTTGTGAAAATTAATCCGGAGTCCTCCATTACGGCGAGCGTCATACTCAAATCGTGGTTTTGGCACGCAAAACCCCAAAATTTAATTGAACAGTCCATTTCAGTCAGAGTGAGCGACTGCACACAAAGGTCACTGTGCTTCCTAATTTGACAAGGTTCAAGAATCTCCCTCGCAGTTCCCGTTTATTCCCCAGCCAAAAATTGTTACTGAGCTAAATAGAGAAACACAACCACATCTATATATAGCAATGAGGGGCTAAACGACGATGCTCACCTGCGCCTACTCTGTTTTTGTGTTCTCTCAGCCTCTGGTCTATGCACTGCCCGGTTTGGACTATATATAAACCTTTCCACACGTCACCTGTATCTTCACTTGCTAGGCATGCTTAACAAATTTGTTTCTGTGATTATCCGAATCCGCCGAAATGCGCGAACACAAAGAAGATAACCTTGACGAGGCTGAAAACACAGCATTCACGCCTTGCCGCTCAGCCGGGCTTAGCCACTTTCTTTTTAGTAGAACACTTTATGCAAGTAGGCAACTGGCCGCACATTTTGTTTCGTTCCTGCTTCTTATTTTGGCAATCTGTGCCTTTCATTGGCTTAAGAAGTGCCTCACACACTGATTTTTTGCAGTGCCTGCGGATCACCACTTCTCGACAGACGTAGGAGTTGTGATTAAAGGTGTGTCACCACGGTGTGCGAGTAACTCTTACTCTTGATTAACTTTGAATGGTTAGACTGAAAAGGCAGCAACGCCTTTTTCCATCTTGGAGAATACGTCTAAAGCACGTGACCACCAACACTAAAGGTTAGCACCCCGTCAAGAAACACACACACACACACACACACACACACACACACACACACACACACACACACACACACACACACACACACACACACACACACACACACACACACACACACACATATATATATATATATATATATATATATATATATATATATATATATATATGGTTACGGAGTTTCACCGTAAAATGGTGGTCAGTCACGCATGGTTTAAATTTGTCATGAGTGTTATTCACTGGGTAAAATTGTTAACATAATCCCAAAATCATGAACGTATCTAAAAATTTAAGCATGCGTTGACCGTCTAATTTTCCTTTACAGTCGTTGTCAAAGTTTGTTAAAAAGATATTATAACGCACTAGTGCTAAGCACGACCACATGCAAACTCCTTTTTTCTGTACGAAAAATTTATCATTAAATTCAATCTGGCGATGAAGACAAATACATGCCTAGCAATCTAGAAAGGCTCCTACACTTGTACCACATGTCGCCTGCAAGGGCACTTCACCCGATTCCTCCGTAACGACTCTAACTGAGACAAGTTCATTTTGCAGAAGCGAGTAGTGCAAGACCTCTATGTCAACGGAAAAGGCTGTTGTGGCTTCTGACAATCCTTGGCGCTGTTCGCCACCCGCCGCGGTGGCTTAGCGGCTATGGTGTTTCGCTGCAAAGCGCGAGGTCGCGGGTTCAATTGCAGGCCGCGGCTGCAGCATGTCGGTGGCGGCGAAATGCAAAAACGCCCGTGTACCTTGCATTGGGGGCACGTAATAGATGCCCTGGTGCTCCAAATTAATCCGGAGACCCAACTACGGCATACCTCATAATCCAATCGTAATTTGGCACCTAAAAACCCAGAATTCAATTGTCGCAGTTCGTCGTCTAAGGTCACGGAATTGCGGATGGGGAAAGGGTCTTCCAAAACAAGGGTGTTCAGCTCGCATTGTAAGCATCATCCAAAAGTTCTTCGCCTTGTTTGCTCGTCGGTGACTACCGCTCAAAGCGGGCAGTCCGGTTGTGTGTCATTCCAGAAAAAAAAGAGAAAAAAAAACGAGCATATAAAGTATGTAAACATCACATTTATTTACTGCCTTCCTCAGCTTGTGTGGGTTTAAATCTTCCAACAACGTGAACGAGTTGAAGCTTTTGCCTTAGCTGGCTTTTCTTAAGACACCCTAAAGTACTTCTGCGTGGCAGCGAACGCTTTTGCATTGAATTTCGCAGTCGGCATTAAAACAAATCCGCCTTCCTTTTCAGGCTGGAGTAGACTGAGGCTATGCTCACGGAAGCGCTTGGCAACCTGTTTCACACGACAATGGTCCCGTACAACTGTCAACGTTCTCTCAGCTCTGCGACGATCCACACCCTCCGAGCGGCACCTGTCATGTTCCTGTGTCGGTGCCATATCGGAAATGCCCCGCACCACTCCTGAAAGGTCATGTTTCGAGAGTTTCGGCACCATGCTGAACTTGGGACCTTTGCACAGGATGTTATCCACTGCTGCCGGAACAGATATTCCGTTCAGGTATGTCACAGAACTGCTTGTAGGGAGCTTTTTTTTCTTTTTCGTGGAAATTGTCGGCAAATGTTCTTTGTCACTCGTGTAGCGAGCCGGCCGCTCGCCCACACAGTCCTCACTATCATTCACTGTCAACACGCGCAACCAGTCACGTAGGTTTCTCACCTGTTTCCGACATTCTGACTTCAATATACGCCAACCTCTCCTCCAAAGACCAAGCGAATGTTCCAAAAAGGCTAAAAACCGCGACGACTTCTAGCGGCGGCAAATCATTCTTGACGCATTAGGACATACAGCGCGCTCGGCAGGTGGTTTTTGCTGCAACATATAGGTCGGCGCGACTTTTAGCGGTTTGCACACATAAGAAGGAGCCCATAGCAGAATAAAAGTGATGCAGTAAAGTTAAGTGTTGGGCTAGTGGTACATGGTTACCAAAGAATTGAACCAGTGAACTAGACGCGTACGCAGAGACAAGGATTTCACAGGATGATGCTGGACTATCAAGTGACTTTATTAACACGAAAGCATTATTTGTCTCATGAGGCAGAAAATGCGACCTGATGAAGCATTGGTACCGAAAATGGCCGACGGCGCGAAAAGTAGAAACACGTCAAGAAATGCCCGGACTGACGTCACATTTCTCAGGGAGGTTCGTGTAAACAAAGTAAGTTAACGCCTTTGAAAGGAAAATTTGGTTTATTTCGGTCTGGGTGAGAATCAAAACCGGACCTCCGGGGTGCGAGACGAGCCAACGCCTCCTAGATAGTGCAAGACCGGTGCACTTCGATCCGTGACGTCATGCTATCTTGCCCCGACGGTCATAGAATCTAATGGGGACGCTCCCGGGTAAGCTGCGGTGATTTTGACGTCACCGCTTTCGTCACGCCGGGCTTGGCAATGGATATTTCCGTCCAGGTAGGACGCTGTCATAAAGCAGAGTGCACAAGCCTGCAATCTAGGAGGCGCTGGACGAAAACGGCTCCCCAACGCCACGGCGGCTACACGGTCAGCGGTTGACTAAAGGTGTGCCTAGTGCGCGCGTCTTTGCACACTTCACGTCGCAGCCATTTGGCTGAGTAGACGTGGGGCCTAGTGCGTGCGTCGTTGGGCACGTGACGGCGCAGCTAATTAGGAGGAGGTGACCTCAACAGCGTCTTGTTTTTTATGGCGCAACGCAAAGCTCACTTTCGGTAGTGTTTACATCTGCAGGGGTTACCTCTAAAAGCGCATTGATATTTAGTAAGCAGAATTTTTCGATCCGAGCTGCCGCTAAAAAAGTAAGAGACCCTCATCCAGCAACACTGAGAAGTGAGAGCGATGTCGATAGCCCGCCTCGCAATTTGTGAAAGCCGCCTATCCTTCTGATCCCACAGGAGTGAGTGTAACTGTGGTTAACCACCTACATTCTGACCTTTTCAGCCACTTTTGAAGATGAAAAGCTGGTGCAGTAAGCTATTGTGGTATTGACATTTCTTATATTTTTACCACGTTTTTCCCCAAGTACACGCCTACGTCATGGCTGGCTGGCCCCCGTCGTCGTTGTTCTGTCGATAGACGAGCCAAGCCAACTTACCGAAAACGAAGGCGAAGGCAGCGCCACTTTTCTGCTCACTAAAAACGAAAGCTTGTTTGCACATTTCAAATAAAGAAGAACTTATAATAATAAAAGGTATACAGCATTTCAATACTAATAAAAAGACGAGGAACCGCGTACACTAGTAGAAGGTCACGTGGTGGACTTCTCATGCAGCTTCATGTTTTGCCACGTCGGGCGCCAAAGGCCATTCTTCGCGACTTTTAGTGATGAATTAAAAATACAAATCAATGTTTAATTTAAAAAAAACATGGGTCGTTTTAGCCATTGCGGCAGCAAATCATGCCTGTGTTTTCAAGTGCTCGAAATTCGATTTCCTGTGCCCATCCGTTCCGTTACGTTGACGGCGGCAGCATTCGCCGTCGTCAGGCCGTATTCTCATTCTCAGTTTCTCTTCCGTCGTCGAATAAAAACAAAACGTTCCCCATTCCTGCAATTAGAACTTAAAATAAAGCTTCTGTGGTAATGTGGACTTGGAATGTGGAATCTCTAAACAATGCTCCATCGCGCGCTATGACGCTTGATAGCTTGTTCAGTGATTTGGCGTGCCACAAGGATTCAGAGAGCCGTGGCGTACGTGAATGTATTTCGGAGACCGCAACCATCAATACTCTAGCGCATGAGGACCACGTTGCATGCATGGTAAAGAAGTAGGTAGAGAAGATAGCGGTGCCAGCTGTGAGAGCCTGCTGCTGCCGCAGTGAATGAGATCAGAGCCGGAGAAATGGGCGAAGCTACGATTTTTTTTTTTTGAAAACGCGATGCAAGGACTTTTAGCTCTCCACCAACTCCGATTTTGTTACTGAAATGCATGTAAAATGCAGAATTGCTCATGAGAAAATCGCTTGACCAGTGTGGCCGATCTTTCTTTATATTTGATAGAGAAAGTTAATTTTAGCACCTGCAACAAGTAAAACTTTGGTTAGGTGACACAGAAAAATTCAGGAAAAAACCATTTAATGATGAATGTCGATGTTATCGCGATTAGCATTGAAGCAACGTAGCGACATACCGTAGTGCCACTGCGGGAACGCGTCACGTATAAGGCGTGCACTGCAGCCAGGCTCCTCTCTTGCGGTACCCTCTGGACACGCAGCGCCATCTTACGCACCACCGCGAGAACCGCACATGTCTATAAATATTCAGACAAAATTGTCTGAATGTAAACGACGCGGGTTCGATGCCGTCCAGCACGGGATAAATTTTACAGGATTTTTTTTATCATTGAAGAGCGTCACATACCTATAGTCGGATACAACTTAAGTCTGCAGTGAAGCTCCGCCCACGTCCTCATAACCGCCAACCGCTGTTCCTTGGTGAGGCTGCAAATAGTTCCTACTTCAAACTTTCTGTGTTACATAATTTAGGGGGTAACCACAAAAAATAAATTTATAATCGCATAATTTTATACGCTTTCACTCGTCTATTACAGTGGAACGCTGAAAGCCTAATTATTTATTGAACTGAAATAAAACACTTGCAACGTGAAAACCCGGCGTGCGCCACACATATTCACAAGAAGCGACAGCCACAATTGGTCACATTTTTATACAAGATTACAAATACTGCAACATTTTACAATAAACGTTTATATCCAATAATTCTTATTGACGTTTACTGTGTTTTAAAAAGAAAATGTCCGTACAAAACAAGGCACAAAACTGATCGAGGCTTAGACATACTCCAGTTTCCAACTAGACGTCTCTGCTGCGGAAACGTTTCTCGCCGAGTACGATTATGCATCTGCCGTTCCTGCTTCATCGAGCTCGCCTTCATCCAGTGTGCCGTCACCAGGTACGCTTCAGGCGTGCCAGCCTACTCCGCAGACACCAAGCCAGTTGTTCAAGAGATACAGCAGTGGGAATGCCCTCTGCAGTGGCACTCAGCAAATATTTCTGAATGGGTATATGAAGCTGCGGAAAGAGCAACCAAATGTTGCGATCACGCAGATTTACGCGAAGGTGAGCGAACTAACCGGTGTGAGCTTACGCAAAGTTTTTGATGTCAGGCGCACTGCCAATGACATGGACGGAGAACTATGGACGCCTCCATGGAGGCGACCTAGAGGTGAAGGCTGTAGGAGGCGACTACATACTTACGACTGCTTCACCCTGACTCCACAAAGAAACTGATTTCGGTAGAGCTGTTGATCCTGTCAATGTTAGAGGTTACACAGCTGAAGGTCTCTGAGCACACGAGTACATCAGCCATCTCGCAAGAGCAGTCGTCGCGTCACAAGAGTTCAACTAGAAGACGTACGTGGATCACATATCTTTAATGAAATGAAGCAGTGCGCCACAGACATACTTATAGCTCACACTGAATCAATGTAGAGTAGGGTACAGTTCACTGCAGTCTAGTAGTGCATCTAGTCATGGCGGTCAGTTTTTGCTGCCTAGATCTATCGTATGTGCCACCCCTCCTCGACGCGTCGATGGGTCATCGATCCTCAAATAGCTGAAATGCGCCTTGAGTGGTAAAGACCACTCTGGCCCTTTTTCTTTAGGCAAGGAGAGCGGGGCCCAAGAACTCATTTTCCAAGCAGTTCACTCCAGAGAAACCAAGCACCAGGCCAGGGGATATCTTGCACCCATTGTATCACCGGTGGTTGCCAGCCTGTGACTATATCGCTGATAGTGGGCGAATGGTGGCGTCTCTGCATTGGACATCACATCCCCAACATCCTCTAAATTATATTTTTCTATCGCTACGTTCAAAGACTGCACACTTGCATCATGAATAGGTGGGCTTCCAACACTGTCTTTTAAATTACAGACGCAATTAAAATCACCCATAATCACTACAATTCGGTCACACTGCAAATGATTTTCAACACTTTCAAAGAAATTCTTTCGGTCGTTCATCTTGTTAGGCGCATACAAGCAAATGACGCGCCACTGAATATCACAGAAACATAAATCACAAACAATAAGCCGGCCACTATCGTCTGTGAACACAGTTTCTACTGAGAGGCCTATAGCGCTTCTCAGAAAAAGCGCACGACCACCTGAAGTACCGCATGCGTGCGAAACACACACGTAAAAACGTGACCTAAATGAATGCAACATTTGATCCGTCCCTTCTTCACTATCGACTTTTGTTTCTTGTACACCGATTACGTCAAGATTCTTTTTCATGAGCAGGCGACAAAGCTGATATTGCTTGCGCCTTCCTGCAAGGCCTCGAACGTTAATTGTACCAAATCGTAAGGCTGTGTCTAGAAGTATTTTCATGGTAATGTGAGGAGGCGCGTGGGACTAAAGTCCTTCTTAAACAGACTACTGACACTCACTTCGTTCCAATGCGACGTCAGTCTCTACATCCTCCCCTCCCCCACCTCAGTACTCACACATACTGCGAACACTTGCTGGCGGCTCACGTCGGTCCCGACGCTGGCCCTTTCCTGCCAGTTGGGATATTAGGCGTCGGCTTGAAGCTCGACCGACGGCCACTCGGTGTTGTCGCAAGCGGTTCCTCGTGGCTCGATCCACTTGATCCTTCGTCCTTGCGTCCATTGCGTCCATTGTGTGCTCCTGGATGACTTCATCACTTTTAGATGGTCCTGCCACATTCGCGTACGTTCGCACGCACGAGCTTTCGTCGTGCCCGAAGCGTCGACACAAAGCACAGCGCGGTACGCGACACTCTCGCCTGATATGACCTGTGCGGTTACACCTCAGGCAGAGCGGGGCACGCCCAGGCGCAACCAGCAGTGTCCTGATGCCGGCGACCCGAAGTTGATGCGGGAGGTCGTCTATGGTAATTCCGGGTTTCAGCTTCATCGATCCGATGCGGGTTGACGAACCTTTATCGGTGATGCCTTGCACGCGCCAGCGTTCCTTGAAGACCTCCGTAACCTTCCCAAAAGGCGCGTCGCGGACGTCCTCATCTTGCACGTTGTGAAGGAGCCAGTAGAGCTTAAGCTGCACATCCTGGCTGGCTGGATTAACAACCAGGCAGCGACGCTCGTTAACCGTAATGTCTCCGAGGGCCAGCATTTTCTTCATAGCATCTGGGCTTCTGAAAGTAACCGCCCACACGTGGTTCATCTGGTAAGCCCCCAAGGCGTCAAACTCGGGAAGCAGACCCAGACGAACCACCGTGTCTCGAAAATCTTCGACTCGGTACGGCCTTGCCTTTACGTCTCCGTGAAGAAAGAGCGTGTTGGCCACGCATGGTCCTGGCGGCAAAATAACTTGGTAGTTCTGGCTATCCACAGCAGCATTCCTGTTACCGCGGCTCCTTTGAGCCGCAAACACGTACCGCGCCAACGGAGCAAGGCATTCTGCGTCCGCACCGAACGGTGGCCGGAAGTCCCTAGACCAACGAGCCGACGTCTTTTCCCATTTGCGGCACGTTTACAGTATCGTAACCTCTTGGCTCTCTGCAAAAACGAAGACGTCGGCATCTTTGAACACCTTCGTGCTGAGAAGAGAATAGGAACGTACTGTAAAAAAGAATGGATAATGTTCTCCGGGTTTATTAAACATTTCTTTATATGCCGGCTGACAGTAAAAAGAGACAAATACTAACGGGCTCGTCCGGTATTTGAACCCGGGACCTCTCGCACCCTAAGCGAGAATCATACCCCTACACCAACGAGCCGGCGCTTTTTCCCATTTGCAGCACGTTTACAGTATCGTAACATCTTGGCTCTCGGCAAAAACAAAGACGTCGGCATCTTTGAACACCTTCGTGCTGAGAAGACAATAGGAACGTATTGTAAAAAAGAATGGATAATGTTCTCCGGGTTTATTAAACATTTCTTTATATGCCGGCTGACAGTAAAAAGAGACAAATACTAACGGGCTCGTCCGGGATTTGAACCCGGGACCTCTCGCACCCGAAGCGAGAATCATACCCCTAGACCAACGAGCCGACGTCGTTTCCCATTTGCGGCACGTTTACAGTATCTTAACCTCTTGGCTCTCTGCAAAAACGAAGACGTGGGCATCTTGGATCACCTTTGTGCTTAGAAGAGAATAGGAACGTACAGAAAAAAACAATGGATAATGTTCTCCGGGTTTATTAAACATTTCTTTATATGCCGGCTGACAGTAAGAAGAGACAAATACTAACGGGCTCGTCCGGTATTTGAAGCCGGGACCTCTCGCACCCGAAGCGAGAATCATACCCCTAGATCAACGAGCCGGCGCTTTTTCCCATTTGCAGCACGTTTACAGTATCTTAACCTCTTGGCTCTCTGCAAAAACGAAGACGTGGGCATCTTGGATCACCTTTGTGCTTAGAAGAGAATAGGAACGTACAGAAAAAAACAATGGATAATGTTCTCCGGGTTTATTAAACATTTCTTTATATGCCGGCTGACAGTAAGAAGAGACAAATACTAACGGGCTCGTCCGGTATTTGAAGCCGGGACGTCTCGCACCCGAAGCGAGAATCATACCCCTAGATCAACGAGCCGGCGCTTTTTCCCATTTGCAGCACGTTTACAGTATCTTAACCTCTTGGCTCTCTGCAAAAACGAAGACGTGGGCATCTTTGATCACCTTTGTACTGAGAAGAGAATAGGAACGTACAGAAAAAAAGATTGGATAATGTGCTCCGGGTTTATTAAACATTTCTTTATATGCCGGCTGACAGTAAAAAGACAAATACTAACGGGCTCGTCCGCGATTTGAACCCGGGACCTCTCGCACCCTAAGCGAGAATCATACCCCTAGACCAACGAGCCGACGTCTTTTAATATTTGCAGCACGTTTACAGTATCGTAACGTCTTGGCTCTCGGCAAAAACGAAGACGTGGGCATCTTTGAACTCCTTTGTGCTGAGAAGAGAATAGGAACGTAGAGAAAAAAAGAATGGATAATGTTCTCCGGGTTTATTAAACATTTCTTTATATGCCGGCTGACAGTAAAAGGAGACAAATACTAACGGGCTCGTCCGGGATTTGAACCCGGGACCTCTCGCACCCGAAGCGAGAATCATACCCCTAGACCAACGAGCCGACGTCTTTTCCCATTTGCAGGACGTTTACAGCATCGTAACATGTTGGCTCTCGGCAAAAACGAAGACGAGGGCATCTTTGATTACCTTTGTGCTGAGAAGAGAATAGGAACGTACAGAAAAAAAGAATGGATAATGTTCTCCGGGTTTATTAAACATTTCTTTATATGCCGGCTGACAGTAAAAGGAGACAAATACTAACGGGCTCGTCCGGGATTTGAACCCGGGACCTCTCGCACCCTAAGCGAGAATCATACCCCTAGACCAACGAGCCGACGTCTTTTCCCATTTGCAGCACGTTTACAGCATCGTAACATGTTGGCTCTCGGCAAAAACGAAGACGCGGGCATCTTTGATTACCTTTGTGCTGAGAAGAGAATAGGAACGTACAGAAAAAAAGAATGGATAATGTTCTCCGGGTTTATTAAACATTTCTTTATATGCCGGCTGACAGTAAAAGGAGACAAATACTAACGGGCTCGTCCGGGATTTGAACCCGGGACCTCTCGCACCCGAAGCGAGAATCATACCCCCAGACCAACGAGCCGGCGCTTTTTCCCATTTGCAGCACGTTTACAGTATCGTAACATGTTGGCTCTCGGCAAAAACGAAGACGTGGGCATCTTTGAACACTTTTGTGCTTAGAAGAGAACAGGAACGTACAGAAAAAACAGAACGGATAATGTTCTCCGGGTTTATTAAACATTTCTTTATATGCCGGCTGACAGTAAAAGGAGACAAATACTAACGGGCTCGTCCGGGATTTGAACCCGGGACCTCTCGCACCCTAAGCGAGAATCGTACCCCTAGACCATCGAGCCGACGTTTTTTTTTTTTTTTCTTTATTGCCAGTCCTCGACATAACACAACACAAATTCCTAAATGATATAAACAAAGACCAAAGAAGCAAAAAGGGATGAATACACAAACGGAACGAGGAACAGTAATATTTACATTCGCTGCCGTCCGCTACTGTGGCACGACGTTGTCGGATTAAAATTCCTTTAGTGCTGTAAGGGGTTCAACCCTCGACAGCCACTCAGGAACAGGCTGTTGCATCTTGATCACTTCCACATACCGTTGCATGGATTCACAAAAGTACAGACGCGCCGGTCGGGCATCCGGGTCACAATGGTAACCCGCCATTCTTGCGCGCCATAAACTGTGGAGGCCCGTAAGCATGATCAGGTCGTACGGGAAACCTTCGTCGTCATATACTGGCAGAAACCTGATTCCGTGGGGATCTATAGGTAGCTCCTTTTTTAGAGTCCTTTGTAGCACGTCCCAGAAAAAGACCCCTTCCCAACAGTGGATGAAGACGTGATCTATGCTTTCTGTTTTTTTACATATAAGGCAGTGGGTTCCCCATGGCATGTAGAACCCACGTTGTTCAAGGAAGATTTTAACAGGTACAGTACCAGTGTGTAATTTAAAAAAGAACGATTTAGTGGCTGGTTGAACTGGCATCTTCTTCACCCTTTTCAATACATCTAGGCCTGGGCCTCCACTGTACGGGGCTCTGTACATAGGTACCAGCAAAACACTGTCACATAAATCACGATATAACTTTTTCCGTTTTACACTCCACAAATATGCACTTGAAAAACGAACACGCAAAAAGGAAACACTCTGAACTATTTCCCGAAAGAAACCACGGACTGGTCCTGGCATTATTTCCGTACCTACAACGAATTCGGGAAGTGATCTTGACAGCCTCATTTGGATCACCGTGCGCAGAAATGGGTCGTTTGTATCTCGAAAGAAGGAGAATCTATTCACCAGTTGACGCAAGAAGAGGTGCGCCAACCCCAGACCACCATCCTTCACGCGCCGGAAGAGATTATCTCGGCTACATCGCTCCCAGCTTGATGCCCACACGAATACAGCGAACACGCGGTGCAGTTTCTGCACATTAATACGAGAGCACTGTAGTACCTGCATTACGTACCAGATCTTTGTCACGAGAAACATGTTGCACGCTGTAGCTCTCGCGAATATTGACAAGTAACAGGCGTTCCATCGGTCGGCTTTTTCTTTTAGTTGTTTTGTCCGCTCCTTCCAGTACTCGCTACTGTCCTTGTAGGCATCAAGGGGTGCTCCAAGGTACTTAACTGGCGTCGTGACCCAGTTTACGTTCGAAAAGTGGTCTGGTGTAGACGCCCATCTTCCATGCCAAAACCCCAAACATTTCTGCCAGTTAACGTAGCTGTTAGTGACGTTACCAAACTTTTTGACGATATTAACAGTATTCAATACACTTTGTTTGTCCTTACAGCACACAGCCACATCGTCAGCGTATGCCAGTAGCTTCACTTCTGCTGATTGAAGACTAAACCCCTTAATACATTCATTTTCAATGATGGCCAGACATAGCGTTTCTATGTAGACACAAAACAGGAGTGGACTGAGTGGACAACCCTGGCGAACGGAGCGCTTCACGTTAATGGGGGCCCCCAACATCTGATTAACTATAAGTCTGGTATAGCAGCTCCGGTACGCCATGGTCACCCCTTCAGTGATTATGTGGCCAAAATTAACGTGTTCAAGGATGGTAAGCAATATGTCGTGAGAAACACAATCAAACGCCTTCTCCAAGTCTAGCTGGAGGATGGCTACTGCGTCGCACATGGCGTCGCAACACTCCAGCACACACTTCATTTTATGGATGTTAGTGAAAATGGTTCTTCCACGAATACCACACGTCTGGTGTGGGCCGACTTCCTGAATAACTGACTGGACCCGTCGTGCCAACACCTTCATCAACATTTTGTAGTCACAGTTAGTAAGCGCTATGGGTCTGTAGGAGGAAAGTTGCTTGAGCTTTTCGGTCTCTTCTGTTTTCGGTATTAGTACTGTATGGGACTGGCCAAAGGATGGTGGAAGTATTTTCAGTTCATATGCTTCATTGAAAACTGCTGTTAAGATAGGAGCTAGGTGGCTTTTGAACGATTTGAACCATGCGGCACAAAGACCGTCTGGACCTGGCGACTTCCCAGGATTCAGGTCTTCGATGGCTTTCATCACTTCATGTTCTGTTAATGGTCGTTCTAAGGTTTCTTTAACCTCACTCGACAGCTGTGGGATTCGTTGCAAAAATAATTTCTTGAAATCGTGCATGTTGACAGGCCTGAATGTAAAAAGTTCTTTGTAATGCTCAAAGAAAGCACGCCCTATATTATTGTTATCCGTTAATACCACCCCTTCATATTCGATAGCCTCAATCTGCTTACGTCTCGAGTGCTTTTTTTCTAACCCCAGTGCTCTTTTCGTTGGCGTTTCCCCGCATGATAGCCTTTCTGCTCTGGCGCGCACTAGCGCACCTCGGAAGCGATCTTCGTCGAATACCTCGAGCTTCTTCTTAACGGCGCGCATATCTTGTTGATAGGCGCCAGGTTGCATGCTTTCAAGCTTCGCAAATTTTTCTAGCAATGTTGTTAAATCCTTTTCTCTGGCCTTTTGTTCATATCGCAGTAGGCTACTTCTTTCGATTGCCTTCAATTTAATGCTTTGCTTCAGCAACTCCCATTCCTCACCAAATTTCGTAGGACTGTCTGTTCCAAAAGAATTCAGAGCAGCCACTACATTTTCGTTAAAAGTTTCATCCCGTAACAGCTCTGCATTCAATTTCCACAGTTCCCAGACGAACTTGTTTCGTTCTTTCTTCCTGCCCACCGTGCATTTTACCAAGCAGTGGTCAGAATATGATATGGCCGTAACTGTGTAGCACTGGCATTTTTCAACTAAATCATATGAAAGATAGATACGGTCTAAGCGTGCGTGACTTGTGCCCTGAAAGTGAGTGTAGCTTACGTCTCCGTGACCGCGAAAACATTCTGCGATATCTTCTAATTCGAATTCGTGTGTGATCTGCGCCAGGATATCACTACTTCTGTCACAAACCACGCGACGCGTAGACCTATCCTCAGCTTTCAATACGCAGTTGAAGTCGCCTACACAGGCTATCATTTTTTGCACATGTAAATGATGCTTTAAACTCAAAAAGAAATTTGCCCTCTCTTGCACAGTATTAGGCGCATAAATGCAAAACACGCGCCATTGGACATTACAATAGCTGAAGTCACAAAAGACAAGTCGACCAGAAGTACAGGAGAAGTAACCATCTATAACAAGACCAGGGAGCTTCCTCACGAACAGCACACACCCTGCCGAAGTCCCTAAGGCGTGGCTCACTACCGTATAGTAGTTATACGTGAACCTTTGCACCATGCTCCCGGTCTCCTCCTCGCCGTCTACCTTGGTTTCTTGCACGGCTAAAACGTCGAGGTCGTGGTCCACTAGTAGTCTGTAAACCTGACTCTGTTTCCTTTTGGCGGCCAGACCTCGAACGTTTAGCGTGCCGAGGCTAAGCGACGGGTTGGTAGCCATTATTGGTGAAAACCGGAGGGGAGAAGGCCCGGAGCATGGTGCTCACCTTAACGTCTAGCTGACCGCTAGACGCCTCCGTGGCCGTCCGGCGGCCGTCGCCCGGGTTCCTCTTTGGTCGGCTTCGGGGTAAGCCTACGGTCAGTCTCCAGGTTCGGCTTAGGCTTGAGGGTGGAGCGCCTTCCAGGTAGCGTCTTAGCGGGTGGTGCCTCGGAGTCACCGCCGGCCTTTCCGTCGACTTTCTCCTCGTGCTGCAGGGATCTCTTGACCGGTGCCGAGACGGATTCGACGCGGGCGCTAGCAGGGGTCGCGTTGTCGTCCGCCTCTGCATGCGTTGCATCCGTAGCTGGCTGGTGGCTCTCATTTTCTTGCGGGGCCGTCTTCACGCTCTCGACTGTAGCTGCTGGTTCTTTGGGGGGAGGGATATTCCTTCCTCCTTCGGCTTGCTTGGTCGTCGCGCCGGTTTCTGCCGCCACTTTGCCGTTTCCAGCTCCCGTGGCCGCTTCCTCCGCCTCGGTCACGTCCATTACATGGTCTAACGTCGACGGCTCGCTCTCCGCCGAACCCGCGGCTACTGCGTATGAACGCACACAGTCCGCGTTGTTGTGTCCAAAACGCCTGCACCGCGAGCAACGGGGAACCTTGCATTCACGACGAACGTGGCCAGAGCCCCGGCAGCGCAGGCACTGCATGGGACGTCCTGGGGCTACCACCAGCGCAAGCTCGCCGGCGACGCGGATCTGGTGGGGCAGGTCGTCGACTTTCATTCCTGCCTTCAGCTGCAGCAGCACTGCTCGGGTCGTCGAGCCCTTGTCGGAAACGCCATCCACTCGCCAGCGCTCCCGGGTCACTTCCGTCACCTTGCCAAAGGAGGCCAGCGCGGTCTTGACGTCTTCGTCGTCCACCCCATGCAGAAGCCAGTGGAGACGAAGCTTCACCTGTTGTTCCTTGGGGTCGATGACCAGGCAGCGACGCCCCTTCACCTGCAGCTCCTTCAGGGCCGCCACCTTTTCGGCAGCCTCGGCTGTCTTCATCGTCACCGCCCATACATGGTTTATTTGGTATGCTCCAAGGGCGACGACGCCAGAGAGCCTCTTGGCTCTCGGCAAAAACGAAGACGTGGGCATCTTCGATTACCTTTGTGCTGAGAAGAGAATAGGAACGTACAGAAAAAAAGAATGGATAATGTTCTCCGGGTTTATTAAACATTTCTTTATATGCCGGCTGACAGTAAGAAGAGACAAATACTAACGGGCTCGTCCGGGATTTGAAGCCGGGACCTCTCGCACCCGATGCGAGAATCATACCCCTAGACCAACGAGCCGGCGCTTTTTCCCATTTGCAGCACGTTTACAGTATCGTAACATGTTGGCTCTGGGCAAAAACGAAGACGTCGGCATCTTTGAACACCTTCGTGCTGAGAAGAGAATAGGAACGTACTGTAAAAAAGAATGGATAATGTTCTCCGGGTTTATTAAACATTTCTTTATATGCCGGCTGACAGTAAGAAGAGACAAATACTAACGGGCTCGTCCGGGATTTGAACCCGGGACCTCTCGCACCCTAAGCGAGAATCATACCCCTAGACCAACGAGCCGACGTCGTTTCCCATTTGCAGCACGTTTACAGTATCGTAACATCTTGGCTCTCGGCAAAAACGAAGACGTCGGCATCTTTGAACACCTTCGTGCGGAGAAGAGAATAGGAACGTATTGTAGAAAAGAATGGATAATGTTCTCCGGGTTTATTAAACATTTCTTTATATGCCGGCTGACAGTAAAAAGAAACAAATGCTAACGGGCTCGTCCGGGATTTGAACCCGGGACCTCTCGCACCCGATGCGAGAATCATACCCCTAGACCAACGAGCCGGCGCTTTTTCCCATTTGCAGCACGTTTACAGTATCGTAACATGTTGGCTCTGGGCAAAAACGAAGACGTCGGCATCTTTGAACACCTTCGTGCTGAGAAGAGAATAGGAACGTACTGTAAAAAAGAATGGATAATGTTCTCCGGGTTTATTAAACATTTCTTTATATGCCGGCTGACAGTAAGAAGAGACAAATACTAACGGGCTCGTCCGGGATTTGAACCCGGGACCTCTCGCACCCTAAGCGAGAATCATACCCCTAGACCAACGAGCCGACGTCGTTTCCCATTTGCAGCACGTTTACAGTATCGTAACATCTTGGCTCTCGGCAAAAACGAAGACGTCGGCATCTTTGAACACCTTCGTGCGGAGAAGAGAATAGGAACGTATTGTAGAAAAGAATGGATAATGTTCTCCGGGTTTATTAAACATTTCTTTATATGCCGGCTGACAGTAAAAAGAAACAAATGCTAACGGGCTCGTCCGGGATTTGAACCCGGGACCTCTCGCACCCTAAGCGAGAATCATACCCCTAGACCAACGAGCCGGCGCTTTTTCCCGTTTGCAGCACGTTTACAGTATCGTAACATCTTGGCTCTCGGCAAAAACGAAGACGTCGGCATCTTTGAACACCTTCGTGCTGAGAAGAGAATAGGAACGTATTGTAAAAAAGAATGGATAATGTTCTCCGGGTTTATTAAACATTTCTTTATATGCCGGCTGACAGTAAAAAGAAACAAATGCTAACGGGCTCGTCCGGGATTTGAACCCGGGACCTCTCGCACCCTAAGCGAGAATCATACCCCTAGACCAACGAGCCGGCGCTTTTTCCCATTTGCAGCACGTTTACAGTATCGTAACATGTTGGCTCTCGGCAAAAACGAAGACGTGGGCATCTTTGATCACCTTTGTGCTGAGAAGAGAATAGGAACGTACAGAAAAAAAGAATGGATAATGTTCTCCGGGTTTATTAAACATTTCTTTATATGCCGGCTGACAGTAAAAGGAGACAAATACTAACGGGCTCGTCCGGGATTTGAACCCGGGACCTCTCGCACCCGAAGCGAGAATCATACCCCTAGACCAACGAGCCGGCGCTTTTTCCCGTTTGCAGCACGTTTACAGTATCGTAACATCTTGGCTCTCGGCAAAAACGAAGACGTCGGCATCTTTGAACACCTTCGTGCTGAGAAGAGAATAGGAACGTATTGTAAAAAAGAATGGATAATGTTCTCCGGGTTTATTAAACATTTCTTTATATGCCGGCTGACAGTAAAAGGAGACAAATACTAACGGGCTCGTCCGGGATTTGAACCCGGGACCTCTCGCACCCGAAGCGAGAAATTTACCCCTAGACCAACGAGCCGGCACTTTTTCCCATTTGCAGCACGTTTACAGTATCGTAACCTCTTGGCTCTCTGCAAAAAATTGGAGGACGCTTAAGCTTCGCCTTCAAGAGTGGAACGCGACAGCGTTGCCGTCGACCCGCCAAGGGGTGTAAGACAATGCGCTCAGACAGTGATCACTTACGAGGCGCCCCGCATCGGACTCTGCGCCCACCTATCACGCGGTGAGCGTCGAGCAACGCAGCGTTCGGCGCGGCAACGAAACGCGCGCCTGAACAAACGGAACGAAGCAAAGAACTCGGTGTCTCGGAGGGGGAAACGATCTACGCCAGCCAAACGTCGTGATCGGCACGGGCAGAGAGATAGATAGATAGTAATCTAAAGAAAGGAACGGCGCTTGATCTGCAACCCGTGTGGGAGCACGGCGAAGCGTCGTCAGGGGAGAGGGAGTCGGGGACGCGAGGCACCTGGCACCGGTCCGCGCACAGCCCCAATGCGCGCGCGGCGCGCCACCTGTCGCGGCAGCGCCGTACATTGAGAGGAGGGGGTCTATTGTTTGCCGCAAGATGGCTCTGCGTGTGTGGTAAGCGCAGAAGAAATGTAGCGGAAACGTACTTCGCTATTCGTGTAAATGCGACTTCTGTAAGTTACATGCTCATAATTACCGATATACACCGCAGTATAACTTTCTACGGCTCGTTTCTAAGGCAACACCGCATTCACTAGACGCGCATTTGTACCGCTTTCAAGCATCGAACTCGTGGCTGAGTGTTAGCGTCTCCGTCTCACACTCCGGAGACCCTGGTTCGATTCCCACCCAGCCCATCTTGGAAGTTGCTTTTTATTTATGAAGTGCCTGCCATGATTTATCGCTCATGGCCAACGCCGCGGACGCCGACACCGACGACACCGGCTTTTCTGCGACACGAGCTCCTTAACGCTATCGCGTTAAAACGAAGACGTCGGCATCTTTGAACACCTTCGTGCTGAGAAGAGAATAGGAACGTACTGTAAAAAAGAATGGATAATGTTCTCCGGGTTTATTAAACATTTATTTATATGCCGGCTGACAGTAAAAGGAGACAAATACTAACGGGCTCGTCCGGGATTTGAACCCGGGACCTCTCGCACCCGAAGCGAGAATCATACCCCTAGACCAACGAGCCGACGTCTTTTCCCATTTGCAGCACGTTTACAGTATCGTAACATCTTGGCTCTCGGCAAAAACGAAGATGTGGGCAGCTTTGATTACCTTTGTGCTGAGAAGAGAATAGGAACGTATTGTAAAAAAGAATGGATAATGTTCTCCGGGTTTATTAAACATTTCTTTATATGCCGGCTGACAGTAAAAAGAGAGAAATACTAACGGGCTCGTCCGGGATTCGAACCCGGGACCTCTCGCACCCTAAGCGAGAATCATACCCCTAGACCAATTAGCCTTTCTTTTTTTTATTTATTGCCGGTCTTCGACATTGTACAGAGCACATAATACAGAACAAAATTACAATGCACAATTAACAAATACAAAACATTTTGAAAGAACATACATGCCATCAGTCCTATAAGGACTGGCGTTGTCTAATTAAAATTCTTTCAGTGCTGTCAGAGGTTCTATCCTCGACAGCCATTCGGGTACACATTCTTGTATTTTCTTTATTTCAATGAAACGAGACATGCTTTCGCGGAAATACGTACGCGCAGGCCTAGCGTCCGGGTCGCAGTAGTACCCAGACATCCTTGCACGCCATAAACTATGAAGGCCGTTGAGCATTATTAGGTCGAAGGGAACCCCGTCGTCATTCGTTACCGCTAAGTACCTGATGCCATGCAGATTTAACGGTAACTCCTTCTTCATTGTTCTTTGTAGGACATCCCAGAAGAACACTCCGGCCCAGCAATGCAAAAAGACATGGTCTATTGTTTCTGGTTGCTTGCAAATCAAGCAGTGCGAGCCCCAGGGTACAAGAAAGCCACGTTCTTCCATGAATGTCTTCACTGAGAGTGTTCCTGTGTGTGTTTTAAAAAAGAATGTCTTTACCCCAGTAGGCACCTCCATATTTTTCACTCGCTTAAGGACATCCAGTCCTGATCTTCCACTGTATAGCGCTCTGTACAATGGCACTGGAAATACAATATGGCAAATATCTTTATACAATGTTTTCCTTTTAATGTTACATAAATACTCAAAAGAAAAACGCACAGAAAGAAAGCGCACACTATCTGCAACTTCTTTAAGATGGCCGCGAAGCGTTCCGGGCATACTATCTGTACTAACAATAAGTGCCGGCAAAGCACCTCTCAACCTGAGTTGGCATACAGTGCGCAGAAACGGATCACGCACATGCCGAAAAAACAAAAACCTGTTCACAAGCTGGCGTATAAAAAGATGCGCCAAGCCCAGCCCCCCTTTCTTCACGTGCCCGAACAGATTGGTTCGGCTACTCCTTTCCCAGGTAGAGCCCCAGATAAAAACCGCGAACGCTCTGTGCAGCTTTTGCACGTTTACTCTTGAACAGTACATCGTTTGCATGACGTACCACAACTTCGTAATAAAAAACATGTTACACACAGTTGCTCTTGCGAAAATCGACAGGTTGATGCCTTTCCACCTGTCTGCTTTTTCTCTTGTTTCTTTTGCTTGGTTCGTCCAGTATTCGTCGCTATTTTTGTAACTGCCCATGGGGACACCGAAGTACTTGGTCGGGGTTTTTATCCAGCTCACATTTGCAAAATGGTCCGGGGCCGAAGACCACTCTCCGTGCCACAAACCGAGTGACTTTCCCCAGTTCACTCTACTGCACGTCACATCACAAAAATTTTTCACTACCCTTATTGTTTCCGTCACACTTTCTTTGCTTGTACAACACACCGCGATGTCATCTGCATATGCCAAGAGCTTGATTTGTGTGGCTGCCAAGCTATACCCGCGTATTTGCTCATTCTCAGTTATTGCCAAACACATAGTTTCTATGTAAATGTCAAACAAAAGAGGACTGAGAGGGCAGCCCTGACGCACTTAACGCCTGACGTTAATGGGGGCCCCCAATGATTTATTCACAATTAAGCGTGTTGTGCAGTTCTGGTACGCCAACGCCACTCCCGCAGTGATGATGGAACCAACATTAACGTAATCGAAAATGGCAAACAAAATATCATGAGAGACACAATCAAACGCTTTTTTGAGGTCCAGCTGGAGCACCGCGACTCCACCCGAGGTGGCGTCACAGCACTCCAGCACGCACAGCATCGTGTGAATATTCGAAAAAATGGACCTTCCTTTGATACCACACGTTTGGTGATCTGCCACTATGTCATTTATGACGCTTTGAAGTCTGGCAGCCAAAACTTTCATAACAACCTTAAAATCAACATTGGTTAAAAATATTGGCCTGTAAGATGTTACTAGCCTAAGTTTCTCCACTTGGTCACTCTTAGGGATGAGTATGGTATGAGCTTTTCCAAAAGAAGGCGGCAAAGTTTTGTTATCATACGCATCATTAAACAGCTCTGTTAGTAACGGCGACAGTTCTTTCTTAAAAGCTTTATATAAACACGCGCCCAGACCGTCCGGTCCAGGTGATTTGCCTTGGTTCAAATCATCAATCGCTTTTTCAACTTCACGTTCTGTTATTTTCCATTCCAATCGTTGTTTTGTATTGTCACTCACTCGCGGTATCCGAGATAGAAAGGCCCTTCTGAACTCGTCTATATTCACTTCTTGAAACGCAAAGAGGGACTGATAATACTCTAGAAACGCTCGGCCTATGCTCTTACTATCGTCGGCAACTGTGCCGTTCCATAAAATTCTGTCGACATGATTCCGTCGAGCTTGCGCTTTTTCGAGTCCCAGCGCCCGTTTAGTGGGCGTCTCTCCAGCTACTAATGCATTTGCTCTTGCTCGCACAATAGCACCTTGATACCGTTCCTTGTCAAGCTGCTCGATTTTTTCTTTAATGGCTCCTACATCTTGCTTATACGTCCCAGGCTCTTCGCACTCCAGCGTTATCAGCTGCTTAAGTGTCTTTCGTAAGCCCCTTTCTTTCATTTCCTTCTCAAATCGTAAGCAGCTCGATCTTTCTAAAGCTTTCATTGTTACGTTTTGTTTGAAGTATTCCCATTTCTCTGCTATTGTTTCACTGTTTTCTTCACTTACTTTCCTGACGGTCTCACGTACTGCCTCTACAAATGGCTCGTCTTTTAGTAGTAAGGCATTCATTTTCCATAGTTCCCAATTAAAATCTTGTTTCTTCCTCTCCGTGGCTATATGACATTTCACAATGCAGTGATCTGAAAACGATACTGGTGCCACCGAATAACTATGGCACTTTCGAATTATGTCTTGCGATACGTATATGCGGTCTAACCGCGCATGACTACTACCTTGGAATCGTGTGTACATGACTTCCCGCTCCCCCTCCAGGCACTCACAGACATTGTCCAGTTCATTATCACTAATTAGCTTAGTCAACACACTACTGCTTTTATCGCGAATACCAGCATTATTGACTCTATCCCGAGTCCTCAAAACACAATAGAAATCCCCCAACAAAAGCATGCACTTATCAGTGCTAATATACTGAAAAAGGTTCGCAAAAAATGAAGCGCGTTCTTCCACAGCATTCGGTGCATATATGCACATGACTCTGAATTCCAATTCACGAAAAACAAAATCACAAAAAACGAACCTTCCGGTTTGACATGAAAATACATTTTTAACAACAAGGCCAGGCAACTTCTTAACAAACAGGACACAACCGGCGGACGTCCCTACCGCATGGCTCACGACCGCATAATATCTAGTCATGATACGCCGCACCATGCTCCCGGTCTCCTCCTCTCCGTCAACCTTTGTCTCCTGGACAGCTAGAACGTGTAGGTCTTGGTCAGCGGCCAACCGTAGGACTTGGCTTTGCCTACGCTTGGCCGCCAACCCTCTCACGTTTAGTGTGGCAATAGTGAGCGACGGATTAGGAGCCATTATGAACTAAAGTATGAGATAGACCCGGAGCATGGTGCTTACCTTTCACGACCAGCCCTCGGCTAGCCGCCTCCGGGACCACCCGTCTTCCCGGCGTTATTCTTTTGCTGTGCTTTGTCACCAGGCTTTCTCTCGGGCGGAACATTTGGCTTCGGCTTGAAGACCGACCGCCTCCCAAGAGGCGTCTTCGCTGGTGGCCCGTCACTTGTGCTGGATGCCGCGCGGTCCTTGTCTCCGCCCTCGTCACGGGGGCGCTTGGAGGGGGCACCGAGACTAGCCGCCCGGTCCCCGTCGTTATGATCCTCGCCCTGTTGCATCGCTGACTCAGTCTCCTCGCGTTCGCCTTCATTAGCACCTGCCTTCACAGGGTCTTCGTCCCTCTCGACACGTGCAAGCCCAGTCGCCTGGTCAGCACCCTCGACTACCTTGGCTTGAGCGACCTCCGGTACCGTCGTGGCATTGGTCGTCAATGAAGGCACTTGCACACCGGCTCCCTTAGCAGCTTCTTCTGTCTCGACTGCATCCATGACGTGCTCTGCAGCAACATCACTCGCTGCTGGTCCTGTCACGGCTGCGTAAGATTTAACGCAGTCAGCGTCGACGTGGCCGAACCGTCTGCATCTCGAACAGCGGGGGACTTTGCAATCACGGCGTACGTGTCCTGTCCCTTGGCAGCGCAGGCACTGCATGGGCCGCCCAGGTACGACCACCAATGCCAGCTCTCCGCCGACGCGGACCTGGTGAGGCAGGTCTTCCACTTTAATGCCGCTTCTCAGATTCAGTAGCACGGTCCGGGTGGTCGAGGTTTTGTCTCCCATGCCTTGGACGCGCCAACGCTCCCTGCTCACCTCTTCTACCTTGCCGAAGGTTGTGAATGCCGTCCGGACGTCCTCGTCGGAAACGCCGTACAGCAGCCAGTGAAGCCGGAGTTTCACCTGCTGGTCCTGCGGGTCGACGATGACACATCGACGCCCTTTCACCTGAAGCTCTTTCAGGGCCAGCAGGCGTTTTGTTGCAGCTGCGTCACTGAGGGTCACGGCCCAGACGTGATTGACCTGGTAGGCCCCGAGGCACACAACTTCCGGCAGCAGGCTTATGGGCGTAAGCGCATCCCGAAAATCCTCGACCTTGTACGGTCTCGCTCTTACATCACCGTGTAAAAAGACGGTGTTGAGAACAATTCGTCCTTTTGGCAGTTGGGGCAAAATAAACTGGTAGTCCCTTTCGTCGTCGTTGCTGAACCTGTTTCCGCGGCCCAAAGTGACCGCTGTCGCCGCCCCGCTTGAGGCCATGATTCAACGATCCGATCAGCTCGGCTGCCGGAAGCAGAATGACTAGACCAACGAGCCGACGTCTTTTCCCATTTGCGGCACGTTTACAGTATCGTAACCTCTTGGCTCTCTGCAAAAACGAAGACGTCGGCATCTTTGAACACCTTCGTGCTGAGAAGAGAATAGGAACGTACTGTAAAAAAGAATGGATAATGTTCTCCGGGTTTATTAAACACTTCTTTATATGCCGGCTGACAGTAAAAAGAGACAAATACTAACGGGCTCGTCCGGGATTTCAACCCGGGACCTCTCGCACCCTAAGCGAGAATCATACCCCTAGACCAACGGGCCGGCGCTTTTTCCCGTTTGCAGCACGTTTACAGTATCGTAACATCTTTGCTCACGGCAAAAACGAAGACGTGGGCATCTTTGAACACCTTCGTGCTGAGAAGAGAATAGGAACGTACTGTAAAAAAGAATGGATAATGTTCTCCGGGTTTATTAAACACTTCTTTGTATGCCGGCTGACAGTTAAAGGAGACAAATACTAACGGGCTCGTCCGGGATTTGAACCCGGGACCTCTCGCACCCGAAGCGAGAATCATACCCCTAGACCAACGAGCCTATTCTTTTTCTTTATTGCCAGTCCTCGACATATCACAACTCAAATTCCTAAATGATATAAACAAAGACCAAAGAAGCAAAAAGGAATGAATACACAAACGTAACAAAGAACAGTAATATTTACATTCGTTGCCGTCCGCTACTGTGGCACGACGTTGTCGGATTAAAATTCCTTTACTGCTGTCAGGGGTTCAACCCGCGACAGCCACTCAGGAACAGGCTGTTGCAACTTCTGCACTTCGACATACCGTTGCATGCATTCACAAAAGTATAGATGCGCCGGTCGGGCATCCGGGTCACAATTGTAACCCGCCATTCTTGCGCGCAATAAACAGTGGAGGCCCGTAAGCATGATCAGGTCGTACGGGAAACCTTCGTCGTCATATACTGGCAGAAACCTGATTCCGTGGAGATCTATAGGTAGCTCCTTTTTTAGAGTCCTTTGTAACACGTCCCAGAAAAAGACCCCTTCACAACAGTGGATGAAGACATGATCTATGCTTTGTTTTTTTTACATATAAGGCAGTGGGTTCCCCATGGCATGTAGAACCCACGTTGTTCAAGAAAGATTTTAACAGGTAGAGTACCGGAGTGTAATTTAAAGAAAAAAGATTTAGTGGCTGGTTGAACTGGCATCTTCTTCACCCTTTTCAATACATCTAGGCCTGGGCCTCCACTGTACGGGACTCTGTACATGGGTACCAGCAAAACACTGTCACTTAAATCACGATATAACTTTTTCCGTTTTACACTCCACAAATATGCACTAGAAAAACGAACACGCACGAAGGAAACACTCTGAATTATTTCCCTAAAGAAACCACGAACTGGTCCTGGCATTGTTTCGGTGCCTACAACGAATTCGGGAAGTGATCTTGACAACCTCATTTGTATAACGGTGCGTAGAAATGGGTCATTTGTGTCTCGAAAAAAGAACCTGTTTACTAGTTGACGCAAGAAGAGGTGCGCGAACCCCAGACCACCATCCTTCACGCGCCGGAAGAGATTATCTCGGCTACATCGCTCCCAGCTCGATGCCCACACGAAAACAGCGAACACGCGGTGCAGTTTCTGCACATTAATCCGAGAGCACTGTAGGACCTGCATTACGTACCAGATCTTTGTTACGAGAAACATGATGCACGCTGTTGCTCTCGCGAACATTGACAGGTGGCCGGCGTTCCATCGGTCGGCTTTTTCTTTTATTTCTTTTGTCCGCTCCTTCCAGTACTCGCTACTGTCCTTGTAGGCATCAAGGGGTGCGCCAAGGTACTTAACTGGCGTCGTGACCCAGGTGACGTTCGGAAAGTGGTCTGGTGTGGACGCCCATCCCCCGTGCCAAAACCCCAAACATTTCTGCCAGTTCACGAAGCTATTAGTGGCATTACCAAACTGTCTGACGATACTCACAGCGTTCAATACACTTTGCGTATCTTTACAACATACAGCCACATCGTCAGCATATGCCAATAACTTAACCTCTGCTGCTTGCAGGCAAAATCCCTTAATGTATTTATTTTCAATGATGGCCTGACATAGCGTTTCTATGTAAACACAAAACAGGAGTGGGCTGAGTGGACAACCCTGGCGAACGGAGCGCTTCACGTTAATGGGGGCCCCCAGCATTTGATTAATTATAAGTCTCGTATAGCAACTCCGGTACGCCATGGTCACCCCCTCACTGATTATGTGGCCAAAATTAACATGTTCATGGATGGTGAGCAATATCTCGTGAGAAACGCAATCAAACGCTTTCTCCAAATCAAGCTGGAGGATCGCAACTGCATCACACATGGCATCACAACACTCCAGCACACACTTCAACTTATGAATGTTAGTGAAGATGGTTCTTCCGCGAATGCCACACGTCTGGTGTGGGCTTACTACTTCCTTAATGACTGACTGCATACACCGTGCCAGCACCTTCATCAGTATTTTGTAGTCGCAGTTAGTAAGCGCTATGGGTCTATAGGAGGAAAGTTACTTGAGCTTCTCGGTGTCTTCTGTTTTAGGTATTAGTACTATATGGGACTGGCCGAAGGATGGTGGAAATATTTTCATTTCGTATGCTTCATTGAAAACTGCGGTCAAGATAGGAGGTAGGTGGCTTTTGAACGATTTGTACCAAGCTGCGCCAAGACCGGCTGGACCTGGTGACTTGCCAGGGTTCAGGTCTTCGATGGCCTTTATCACTTCCTGTTCAGTTATCCGTCCTTCCAACGTTTCTTTAACGTCACTCGACAGCTGTGGCATTCGCTGCAAAAATAAGTGCTTGAAACTTTGCATGTTGACGGGCCCGAATGCGAAAAGCTTTTGGAAATGTTCAAAGAAGGCACGCCCTATATTCTTCATATCAGTTACTATCATCCCGTTATATTCGATGGCCTCAATCTATTTGCGTCTGCAGTGCTTTTTTTCTAATCCCAGTGCTCTTTTCGAAGGCATTTCCCCGCATGCTAGTCTTTCTGCTCTCGCACGCACGAGCGCGCCTTGATAACGCTTTTCATCGAAAACCTCGAGCTTTTTCTTAATAGCACGCATATCTTCATGATAAGCGCCGGGTCGAATGCATTCGAGCGTCACAAATTTTTCCAGTAATGTTTTTAAATCCCTTTCCCTTGCCTTCTCTTCATATCGTAGTATGCTACTTCTTTCAATTGCCTTGATTTTAATAGTTTGTTTCAACAGCTCCCATTCCTCGCCCAACTTGATAGAACTGTCTTTTCCAAAAGAATTCAGAGTATTCACTACCGTTTCGTTAAAAGTATCATCCCGTAGAAGCTCAGCATTCATTTTTCACAGTTCCCAGACGAATTCTTTTCGTTCTTTTTTGCGGCCCACCCTGCATTTTACCAGGCAGTGGTCAGAAAAGGATACGGCAGTAACTGCATAGCACTGGCATTTTTCTACTGATTGATATGATAGATAGATACGGTCTAATCGTGCATGACTTATTCCCTGGAAGTGGGTGTACCTCACTTCTCGGTCAGCCCCGAAACACTGAGCGATATCCTCTAATTGAAACTCGTGTATGATCTGCGCCATGATATCGCTGCTTTTGTCGTAAATTACGCGTCGCGTAGACATATCCTCGATGTTCAATACACAATTGAAGTCTCCAACACAAGCTATCGTTTTGTGCACAGAGAAGTGGTGCTTCAAGTTCAAAAAGAAATTTACCCTTTCTTCCACTGTATTATTCGCATAAATGCACAGCACGCGCCATTGGACATCGCAATAGCTGAAATCACAAACGACAAGTCGACCGGAAGAGCACGAGAAGTAACCGTCTATAACCAGGCCTGGAAGCTTCCTCACGAACAAGACACACCCCGCCGAAGTCCCTAAGGCGTGGCTCACTACCGTGTAGTAGTTGTACGTGAACCTTTGCACCATGCTCCCGGTCTCCTCCTCGCCGTCTACCTTGGTTTCTTGCACTGCTAAAACGTCGAGGTCGTGGTCCACTAGCAGTCTATACACCTGACTCTGTTTCCTTTTGGCGGCCAGACCTCGAACCTTTAGCGTGCCGAAGCTAAGCGACGGGTTGGTAGCCATTACTGATTTAAACAGGAGGGGAGAAGGCCCGGAGCATGGTGCTCACCTTACCGTCTAGCTGACCGCTAGACGCCTCCGTGGCCATCCGATGGCCGTCGTCCGAGTTCGTCGTTGGTCGGCTTCGGGGTGAGCCTACGGTCAGCCTCCAGGTTAGGCTTAGGCTTGAGGGTGGAGCGCCTGCCGGGTAGCGTCTTAGCGGGCGGCGCCTCGGAGTCACCGCTGGCCTTTCCGTCGACTTTCTCCTCCTGCTGCAGGGACCTCTTCACCGGTGCCGAGACGCTTTCGACGCGGGCGCTAGCAGGGGTCGCGTTGTCGTTTTCCGCTGCCTCCGTAGTATAAGCAGCCGGCTGGCGGCTCTCATTTTCCTTCTGGGCCACCCTGACGCTGATTAGTGCGGTTTCTGGCTCGTCGGGAGGAGGGACATTATTCGGTCCTCCTTTAGTCGGCGTCGTCGTCCCGCTCGCTTCTGCCACCGCATTGCCGCTTCCAGCTCCCTTGGCCGCTTCCTCGGCCTCGGTCACGTCCATCATGTGGTCTGATGTCAACGGCTCGCTCTCCGCCGACCCCGCGGCTACTGCGTATGAACGTACACAGTCCGTGTCGTTGTGTCCGAAAAGCCTGCACCGGGAGCAACGGGGAACCTTACATTCTCGACGAACGTGACCAGAGCCCCGGCAGCGCAGGCACTGCATGGGGCGACCCGGGGCTACGACCAGCGCAAGCTCGCCGGCGACGCGGATCTGGTGGGGCAGGTCGTCGACTTTCAGTCCAGCCTTCAGCTGCAGCAGGACAGCTCGGGTCGTCGAGCCCTTGTCGGAAACGCCATCCACTCGCCAGCGCTCCCGGGTTACTTCCGTGACTTTGCCAAAGGAAGCCAGTGCAGTCTTTACATCTTCATCATCCACACCATGAAGAAGCCAGTGAAGACGAAGCTTCACCTGCTGTTCTTTAGCGTCGATGACCAGGCAGCGACGCCCCTTGACCTGAAGCTCCTTCAGTGCAGCCAGCTTTTGGGCCGCCTCGGCTGTCTTCATCGTCACCGCCCATACGTGGTTGATTTGGTACGCTCCAAGGGCGACGACGCCAGAGAGCATACCAACAGATTGAAGCGCGTCCCGAAAATCCTCTACGCGAAACGGGCGAACACGAGTATCGCCGTGCAAAAAAACTGTGTTTAACACGATGCGTCCTGTAGGTAGCCGAGGCAAAATAATCTGGAAATCCTTATCTTCCTCCGTCGAAAGCCTGTTGCCGCGGCTAACAGCCGCATATGCCGCTTCATTGGAGCCCATGATTCCGCGATCCGTTTAGCTCGGGAGTCGGAAGCAGAATGAAGACCAACGAGCCGGCGCTTTTTCCCATTTGCGGCACGTTTACAGTATCGTAACATCTTGGCTCTCGGCAAAAACGAAGACGTCGGCATCTTTGATCACCTTCGTGCTGAGAAGAGAATAGGAACGTACTGTAAAAAAGAATGGATAATGTTCTCCGGGTTTATTAAACATTTCTTTATATGCCGGCTGACAGTAAAAAGAGACAAATACTAACGGGCTCGTCCAGGATTTGAAGCCGGGACCTCTCGCACCCTAAGCGAGAATCATACCCCTAGACCAACGAGCCGACGTCTTTTCCCGTGGGCGGCACGTTTACAGTATCGTAACATCTTGGCTCTCTGCAAAAACGAAGACATCGGCATCTTTGATCACCTTCGTGCTGAGAAGAGAATAGGAACGTACTGTAAAAAAGAATGGATAATGTTCTCCGGGTTGATTAAACATTTCTTTATATGCCAGCTGACAGTAAAAAGAGACAAATACTAAGGGGCTCGTCCGGGATTTGAACCCGGGACCTCTCGCACCCTAAGCGAGAATCATACCCCTAGACCAACGAGCCGACGTCTTTTCCCGTGGGCGGCACGTTTACAGTATCGTAACATCTTGGCTCTCTGCAAAAACGAAGACATCGGCATCTTTGATCACCTTCGTGCTGAGAAGAGAATAGGAACGTACTGTAAAAAAGAATGGATAATGTTCTCCGGGTTGATTAAACATTTCTTTATATGCCAGCTGACAGTAAAAAGAGACAAATACTAAGGGGCTCGTCCGGGATTTGAACCCGGGACCTCTCGCACCCGAAGCGAGAATCATACCCCTAGACCAACGAGCCGACGTCTTTTCCCGTGGGCGGCACGTTTACGGTATCGTAACATCTTGGCTCTCTGCAAAAAACGAAGACATCGGCATCTTTGATCACCTTCGTGCTGAGAAGAGAATAGGAACGTACTGTAAAAAAGAATGGATAATGTTCTCCGGGTTGATTAAACATTTCTTTATATGCCAGCTGACAGTAAAAAGAGACAAATACTAAGGGGCTCGTCCGGGATTTGAACCCGGGACCTCTCGCACCCTAAGCGAGAATCATACCCCTAGACCAACGAGCCGACGTCTTTTCCCGTGGGCGGCACGTTTACAGTATTGTAACATCTTGGCTCTCTGCAAAAACGAAGACATCGGCATCTTTGATCACCTTCGTGCTGAGAAGAGAATAGGAACGTACTGTAAAAAAGAATGGATAATGTTCTCCGGGTTGATTAAACATTTCTTTATATGCCAGCTGACAGTAAAAAGAGACAAATACTAAGGGGCTCGTCCGGGATTTGAACCCGGGACCTCTCGCACCCTAAGCGAGAATCATACCCCTAGACCAACGAGCCGACGTCTTTTCCCGTGGGCGGCACGTTTACAGTATCGTAACATCTTGGCTCTCTGCAAAAACGAAGACATCGGCATCTTTGATCACCTTCGTGCTGAGAAGAGAATAGGAACGTACTGTAAAAAAGAATGGATAATGTTCTCCGGGTTGATTAAACATTTCTTTATATGCCAGCTGACAGTAAAAAGAGACAAATACTAAGGGGCTCGTCCGGGATTTGAACCCGGGACCTCTCGCACCCGAAGCGAGAATCATACCCCTAGACCAACGAGCCGGCGCTTTTTCCCATTTGCGGCACGTTTACAGTATCGTAACATCTTGGCTCTCTGCAAAAACGAAGACATCGGCATCTTTGATCACCTTCGTGCTGAGAAGAGAATAGGAACGTACTGAAAAAAAATGGATAATGTTCTCCGGGTTTATTTAAACATTTCTTTATATGCCGGCTGACATTAAAAAGAGCAATAATAACGAGCTCGTCCGGGATTTGAACCCGGGACCTCTCGCACCCTACTCGAGAATCATACCCCTAGACCAGCAAGCCGACGCTTTTTCCTTTTTTCTTTATTCACAATATGACGTACATACATAAAAACACGTTGGCCTTCTTGGACCAACGTGACAAGCTAAAATTTCTTGAAATTCACCAATTCATCAAGAATACCCAACCAGTCAGGCGGATCTGCCTGTACACGATATATCTCACGTATGAAAATAATGCTCTCAACAAAATTTTCTCGTGCTGAGCGCACATTCACATCAGCGTGCGTTACCGCCATCCGTGTCTTCCAAAGACTATGGAGGCCCAGGAGCATTATCATGTCGTACGGGAAGCCCTTATGGCTGTCTACAGGCAGGAAACGTATACCCTGTGCTGTTATCGGCAGTTCCTTTTTAAGAGTTCTTTGCAAGACGTCCCAATAAAAAATCGCATCCCAGCACTCAATGAAGGCGTGCTCAATGGTCTCCGGCTTGTTACATAGCGCACAGTTTGTCGTCCATGGTACAAATATTCCTTTGTCAGCTATCCATGTTTTGACCGGAAGGGTAGATGTATGCAATTTAAAGAAGAACGACTTTACGCTTGCTCTCACTGGCATCCTTTTAACTCTTCTTAGAACATCTTGTCCTGGGCCTCCATAGTATTTCATTCGGTACAATGGCACTGACACCATAGCTTCAACTGAATCCTTGTAAAGTTTGTTTCTTGTTACTGTGCTCAGGTACTGAAGGGAAACCGAGCTTTTCGTATTCGGAGAGAGTCGACTACCTGCCGCAAGTAGCCTTTAAGCCGATATTTTACAGGCTGTGCACTAGACACAATAAATTCAGGCAAAACGCTTTTCAGACGGACCTGGATCATCGTACGCAAGAATGAATCACTTTGATCTCGTAAGAAGACAAAACGGGAAACAATCTGTCGTAAGAACAAATGCGACAATCCAAGACCACCATCTCGAACAGGACGAAACAAGTTGGTTCGGCTGACCCTTTCCCGAGTGGAACCCCAGATAAAAACAGCAAATTCTCTGTGTATTTTCTGTACATTCACACTGGTCATCGACAAAAATTGGAGGACATACCACACTTTGGCAATTAAAAATAAATTACAAACAGTTGCCTTTGCAAACATGGATAAATCACGACCTTTCCATCCTCCGGTTTTCTCTTTTACACGCGGCGTCTCATCCTCCCAGTATTGCGCGGTACTCTCGTAGTGCTCAAGTGGCACCCCCAAATATTTCGAAGGAGACACGGTCCATTGTAAATTTGCAAAGACAGACGGTGTGATGTCCCAGATTCCATGCCAAAAACCGATGCTCTTGTCGATATTGATCTCGCATCCGGTTTGCCTGCAATATCTTTTAGCATCGCTTATCGCCACTAGTAGACTTTGGCGATCTGTACAAAAGATTGCGACGTCATCAGCATATGCAAGCACTTTAACATGGGACGATTCAAGCTTACAACCATTGATTTTTTCATTACTTATTAGAGATAAACAGAAAGGCTCTAAATAAATTGCAAAGAGCAGCGGTGACAATGGACAACCTTGCCTCACTGACGATCTGAGTTTAATGTTCTCAGTTAGTGTCTTATTCAGCACGATGTTTACCATGCTGTCATTGTATATCATTTTTAAACCATAGAGTATAACTGTGCCTATGTTAACGTGTTCAAGGATACAAAAAAGAGCTTCATGCGACACACGATCAAATGCCTTTGCTAAGTCCAGCTGCAACATAGCGACCCGCCCGCCAAACCGGTCACAGTACTAAAGAATACTACGGGCTACATGCACATTTGTAGTGTCAGAGCGACCTTTTATGCCACATGTTTGGTGTGGTCCGACTAGAAATTTGATGACGGTCTGCAGTCGTTTTGCCAGCACTTTCGTATAAACTTTGTAGTCTGTGTTTGTGAGCGTTATCGGACGGTACGCACCAACAGATAGCAGCGTAGCATGGTCGTCAGTTTTAGGATTCAGCACCACGTGAGCAGCACGGAAAGAGAGCGTCATTTCTTTCGTTTCGTACGCCTCCGTGATGACTGCGTGTAAAATGGGCGCCAGTTCATCGGCATAAGCTTTGTAGAATGCGGCACCGAGACCGTCTGGCCCAGGTGTCTTTCCCAGCGTTAGTTCAGTTATGGCCTGTTTTATTTCGTTTTTATTTCGTCTACGTTAATGGGTTTCTCCAAAAGGGCTCGAGTATCACCATCTAACCGTGGCATTAAATCAAGGGTATCCTGTGCCAGCGGAATGCTCCCACTTCTTTTAACACCTATTAAGTTCTCATAGTGCTCGACAAATGCACGTTCAATTTCTTTAATGTCGCTGGTAATAGTGTTCTGATACGTAATTTCTCTGATTTCATTTTGTGTTGCGTATCTCCTTTCGTCACACAATGCGCGCTTATTAGGAGTTTCCCCCATCCAAATCTTCTCGGCTCGCGCCCTTATTACTGCTGATCGATACTTTTCGACGTCCATAGCCTCGAGCTCGCCCTTAACTTCACGGATGTCTTTACCGTATATCCCGGGATTTGAGGCTTCCATGCTGATCATAAAATCAAGCTGGCATTGCAATTTCTCGTTTTTTTTTCTTTCTTTATGACGGAGCAGTGTTCCCCTTTCGATAGCTATCAGTTTGACTTCGTTCTTGAATTGGTCCCATTCAGCCGCACGTGACACTGCGGCAATGCCGGCCATGCTTTCTATGTTTTCTTTACTTTTTCGTTAAATATCTCGTCACCCAGTAGTTTAACATTAAACTTCCATAACTGCCAATTGAATTGCGCTTTCTTTTTCTTGCCCCCAACTGTGACCATTACAAGACTATGATCACTAAAAGAGACATGCTTTACTTCATATTTGGTGCACATGCTCACAAAGTCAACCGTGGCGTACACTCTATCGAGCCGCGCACTGCTTCCACGCTGGAAGTGCGTGAACACGGGCCGATTCACATTTGAAAGCAGCCAGCCCATGTCCTCCAAATCATTCTCGTGGATTAGTGCATCTAGTACCTTTGCACTTTTGTCGCGGCAAAGTACAACTCTAGCTCTGTCCTCTGCCATCAGCACACAATTGAAATCACGAAGCATAACAATACGTTTCGAGCACTGCAGATAACACTCGATTTTTTCGAAGAAGGCTACGCGCTCATTCTCGCTATTCGGTGCATAAACACAGATCACTCTCCAAGGCTGACGAGAAAATAAAAAGTCTAGGATAAGCAATAGTCCTGCTTCCGAGACAACAATGCTCACATCTGAGATGTCCATGTTATTACGAATGAATATCGCACAACCACCAGATGTGCCCACAGCATGACAAATACAAACATTGTAGCGCGTTCGAAATGTTTCCACCATGCGGGCCGTCTGATCCTCACTTTCGACTTTAGTTTCTTGCACTGCGACTAGATCTAAGTCATTTTCCAAAAACAGGCGGCTCACTTGGTACTGCCTTCTCCGGGCCGCTAAGCCCCTGACATTCAGTGTTGCTACTCGCATTGGCTTTTCAGTTTCACCGTGCATATTACGTGAGGAGCAAATGGGTCGCACAGCGCTCACCTCTGTACATGACCGCACAGCATTCGTTTCATTGCAGTCGGCCATTCCTTGCAGTGTTATGTCTGGCACATCTGCACCTTCTTCGACGGACGGTTGCCGGCGCGACAATTCATTGCCGTTCGTACGCTTAAAAGTCTTACGCGACATGTTGTACAGGCACCCGTGAAGTGCAGACCCCAGCGCCTACTTCGGCGCCTTGTCCGCCTCGCGTTTATCCAGGGGAACGATGGGGTTCGGCCTGAATGGTGACCGTCGTACCGGTGCCGCTTTCGCAGGCGGCTCCTCGGCATTCAGGCCACCACCCGGGTCGTCGACTTTCACCGTCTCGATGTTCGCCCGCTTATTCGACGATGTAGTCACGTCGGTCTCCATTGCGCTCGGCGCGTTGGGATCCGTCGTTGCTGCTGAGCCTTCCTTATCTTCTTTCGACCGGTGCAGCGCGTCCTTTGACAGGTCAGGCTGCCTTTCTTGCGGTGGCTGCTGCTCGCTAGACAACGAAGTAACGGCCCGCTGCAAGGGGGCGGGGACCGTGGCCGGGGGCGTTGGTTGTGGTTCCAACTTCGCGCTTTCTACTGCCGCCGCTTCCTCAGCTTCTGCCTCGTCCATGAAGAGCTCAGAAGAGTCAGTACTCTTTACGGGCCCTGTGACGTTCGCGTATGTAGGCGCACACTGACTTTCGTCATGACCGAAACGTTTGCAGCGCGAGCATCGTGGCACCTGGCACTCTCTACGAACGTGGCCTTTTCCCTGGCAGCGCAAACAAAGCGGTGGCCTTCCAGGCACCACTAATAAAGCAGGCTCTCCGGCGACACGCAACTGGTGCGGGATATCACCACTTTTCACAGCAGGCTTCAACTTGAGATTCACCAGACGCGTAGTGGAGCCCTTGTCTGTCACGCCCTGAGCGCGCCAGCGCTCTCGTGAAACTTACGTAACTTCGCCGTACGGCGCTAATGCCTCGCGTACATCTTCATCGCTGACGTTATGGAGGACCCAGTGCATTTTAAGACGTAGGTCTTGGTTGTTGGGATCGACCACCAGGCATCGCCGGCCCTTGACAGTAATTGTTGCAGCTGTTAGCAGTTTGTTGACGGCTTCCGAGCTCTTCATTGTTACGGCCCACACGTGGTTCATTTGGAAAGCTCCCAAGGCGACAACCTCGGAGAGCACTTTCAAGCTGGCCAGGGCGTCACGGTAGTCCTCAACACTGTACGGCCGAGCACGGATATCGCCATGCAAAAAAACAGTATTAAAAACAATCCGACCTTTCGGCAGTTGGGGCATCATCACTTGGTAATCCTGGTTGTCTTCATCAACATTCCTGTTTCCGCGGCTACGATGGGCCGCTGATACCGCTCCTTCGGAGCACATGATAGCAGGTCCGTTCGCCTCGGCTCCCGGAAGTGGAATCTCCGACGTCTTTTCCCGTTTGCTGCACGTTTACAGTATCGTAACCTCTTGGCTCTCTGCAATAACGAAGACGTGGGCATCTTTGTTCACCTTCGTGCTGAGAAGAGAATGGGAACGTACTGAAAAAAAGAATGGATAATGTTCTTCGCTTTTATTTAAACATTTCTTTATATGGGCCGACTGACAGTAAAAAGAGCAATAATAACGGGCTCGTGCGGGATTTGAACCCGGGACCTCTCGTACCCGAAGCGAGAATCATACACCCAGACCGACGAGCCGGCGCCTTTTCCCATTTGCGGCACCTTTACAGTATTGTAACCTCATGGCTCTCTGCAATAACGAAGACGTGGGCATCTTTGATCACCTTCGTGCTGAGAAAAAATATGAACGCACTGAAAAAAGAATGGATAATGTTCTCCGGGTTTATTAAGCATTACTTTATAAGCCGACTGACAGTAAAAGGAGACAAATACTAACGGGTTCATCCGGGATTTTAACCCGGGAGGGAGCTCTGGCACCCTAAGCGAGAATCATACCCCTAGACCAACGAGCCTTTTTTTTTGTTTATTTCCTGTTTTGAGAACTGTACATATATGAATATACAAAGCCCGAATTCAACCTCTGAATTCAACATATGCAGTGATGTCAAAAAAAGGAACCGCTGCGCATTCAAATGTGCAGCTTAGTTAAAATTGCTTGATCGTCACTAGCTGATCAAGGATCGGTAGCCAGTGTGGTGGCTCTGTTTGGGTTTTTAAGACTTCGCATACATAAATAATACTGTCAATGAAATAGTCCCTGGCTGGTCTTGGATTCACCTCCTCATTTCTTGCAGCCATCCTAGTCTTCCACACGGTGTACATACAGAGGAGCATCACCATACCACATGGTACGCCCTCTAAGTCAGTCAACGGCAAGAACTTAATACCAAAAGTGGTTAACGATAAATCCTTCTTAATTGTTCGCTGGAGAATGTCCGACAGAAATACTGAATCCCAGCAGTCTAGGAATATGTGCTCTATTGTTTCAGGCTTTTGGCAAATGTTGCAGTTAACGCCCCAAGTAAGGAAGAATCCTTTCTCTTGGAGCCACGGCTTGACAGGGAGCGTACCAGTGTGCAAACAAAAGAAAAATGATTTAGTGGTCGCCTTCACAGGCATCTTTTTCACCCGGTTCCAATACGTCTTTCTCGCGTCCTAAGTTATACGGAGCTTGGTACACAGGCACTGGGCACATAACATCTAATAAGTCTTTATACAATCGTTTTCGTTTTGCAGTGTGCAAGTAATCTGCGGAAAAATATGCACTGAGGAGGCGATAAGCATTCACCACCTCTGACCAGAAGCCTTTAATCGCTTCCTTAGGAACAGCATGTGACGTGAAAATGTAATCGGGCAACGCATCACACAATCGCCATTGAATTACGGACCGCAAAAAATCTTCGCATTGGTCTCGTAAAAAACAAAATCTTGAAACTACCTGCTTTAGGAATAAATGACATAGGCCCAAGCCTCCTTTGCGCATGCGATGGAACAAATTTAAACGAGCTGTGCACTCCCATGACGATCCCCATATATAAAGAGCAAAAATTCGGTGCAACTTCTGCACGCATACTCTGGTCATACATAAAAATTGCAGTAGGTATGACACCCTTGCTACCAGAAACAAATTACTCACTGCTGCACGTCCGAACATAGACATGTTGTGACCACCCCACTTCACCGTCTGTGCTTTGACTCGTTCTATTTCATCTACCCAATGCGTTTTTGCATCGCGGTAGAGTTCCAATGGGACTCCTAGATATCGAGAGGGCTTCTGGATGAATTTGATGTTTTCCACGTAAGCAGGCGTACTTTCCCATTCTCCGTGCCAAAAACCGATGCTTTTCTGCCAGCTTATGGCACTACCAGTAAGATTACAAAACATTTTTGCATCTTTCACTGCCTGAGCAATGCTGTCTTGATCACCACAAAAAATTGCTATGTCATCAGCATATGACAGGATTTTAACTTCGTGCATATGCAGTCGGAATCCATTGACTTTCTCGTTGTGCAACACCATTAAACAGAATGGCTCTAGAAATATGGCGAAAAGCAAGGGCTAGGCCGGGCATCCCTGACGCACACTCGACCGAAGCGGTATATTATCACTCAGCTTGTTGTTAATTATGAGCCTTGGACTGCAGTCTGCGTATGCCAGTCGCACCCCTTCTTGAATAACTTTTCCGATGATGATGTGTTCGAGCACCCTAAGCGAGAATCATACCCCTAGACCAACGCGCTTTTTTTCTCTTTATTGACTGCTTAGACATTAGCACAAAAATCAAATTCATATACACAGTGCACCCACATCACATCAGGTGGGATGGTCGCTAAAATTTCTTGGGCACACCAGCTCATCAAGGATGCTACCCCAGTCTGGGGTTTCGCCTTGTGGACGATAACCTTCTCGTAATAAAGACATACTTTCAATGAAGTTCTCTCGCGCAGAGGACACATTCACGTCAGCATGATGTACAACCATTCTTGTCTTCCACAAACTGTGGAGGCCCAGCAACATGAACATGTCGAACGGTGGCCCGTCATCACTTTCAACTGGCAGGAATAGAATTCCATAGGGGTTTATAGGGAGATCTTTTTTTAAGAGTGCGCTGCAATATGTCCCAGTGACAAACAGCATCCCCACACTCAATGAAGGCATGTCCAATTGTTTCAGGCTTTTTGCTCAGCAGGCAATTGGTAGTCCAGGGCACGAATATTCCTTTCTGTACTAGCCATACTTTAACTGGGAGGGTGTTCGTGTGTAAGTGGAAAAAGAAAGTTTTCGCAGCAGGTCCTACAGGCATCCTTTTGACTCGTTTCAGCACATCTTTTCCTGGGCCTCCACAGTGAACACTCCTATATAGTGGGATAGGTAGCATGCTGTCAACTAAATCTGCGTACAGTTTCTTTCTTCTCACTGAGCACAAATACTCCAGCGAAAAACGTGCGCAGAGTATTCTAAAAGATGCAACGACTTCACGAAAGTAACCAGTCGCTCTTCTACTGATAACACTAGATGTGGACACAACAAATTCAGGCAGTTCTGTTGCCATTCTCGCCTCAATGACTGTACGGAGAAAGACATTTCTTTCATCTCGCAGGAAGAAGAACCACGATACGATCTGTCTAATGAACAAGTGTGAGAGCCCAAGGCCCCCATTTCGAACTATGTGAAAAAGATTTGTTCTGCTGGATCGCTCCCAAGTGGAGTTCCAGATAAAGATAGCAAACACTCGATGCATTTTTTGAACGTTTACACGTGACATGAACATTACTTGCAGTATGTACCAAACTTTGGCAATGAAAAAAAAACATTGCACGCTGAAGCACGTGCAAACACTGACAATCCCCGGCCCTGCCATCCTTTTATCTTTTCTTTCATTTATTCTATTTGTCCGGTCCACAACTGCCTCGGGTCCCGATAGTGCTCAAGGGGCACTCCTAGATACAGTGAAGGCACGGTAGTTCACTGCACACCGACGAATGTTGTGGGTGTCGCGTCCCAGCTTCCATGCAATATGCCAACACTTTGTTCAAAGTTTATCTGGGCACCAGTGTACCTACAAAAGGATCTTGCAAGGTGGACAGCGTCGACCACGCTTTCCCTGTCTTCACAAAAGACGGCGACGTGATTTGCATAAGCTAGCATTTTAACTTCTGCGGCGTGCAGCCTAAAACCACGAATGTTTGCATCCCGTATGACTGCCATACAAAAGGTTTCAAGATACAGGGCAAAAAGCGAAGGAGACAAGGGACAGCCTTGCCGTACAGACGAGCGGACTGGCACCTGCGAACGAAGACACTTATTAACTGTAAGCTGCGTGTAACAGTATTCATAAGCCATTTTAACGCCATCTACAATGATGGTCCCAACATTACAGTACTGCAGCATAGCGAAAAGCACCTCATGTGACACCCGGTCGAACACCTTCGCAAGGTCTAGCTGCAACATGGCCACTCGACCCCCAATGACATCACAACATTCGAGTACATTCCTTGCAATGTGGGTGTTCGTGAAAATTGTGCGGCCTTTAATGCCACACGTCTAGTGCGGCCCTACAAGCTGCTGAATCACGCTTTGAAATCGTCGAGCCAATACTTTCATAAATATTTTGTAATCTGTGTTGGTCAGACTTATTAAATTATTAAATTACAGGGTTTTACGTGCCAAAACCAATTTCTGATTATGAGGCACGCCGTAGTGGGGGACTCCGGAAATTTTGACCACCTGGGGTTCTTTAACGTGCGCCTAAATCTAAGTACACGGGTGTTTTCGCATTTCGCCCCCATCGAAACGCAGCCGCCGTAGCCGGGATTCGATCCCGCGACCTCGTGCTCAGCAGCCTAACACCATAGCCACTGAGCAACCACGGCGGGTCAGACTTACAGTCTGTATAAACCTACTGAAAGGAGCATTTCCCGGTCTTCGGTTTTTGGAATTAATACGATGTGTGAAGTGCGGAATGTGGGTGGTAAAACTGTACTCCGGGATTTGAACCCGGAGTACAGTTTTAACTAAGCTCCACATTTGAATGCGCAGCGGTTCCTTTTTTTGACATCACTGCATATGTTGAATTCAGAGGTTGAATTCGGGCTTTATATATTCATATATGTACAGTTCTCAAAACAGGAAATAAACAAAAACAAAGGCTCGTTGGTCTAGGGGTATGATTCTCGCTTAGGGTGCCAGAGCTCCCGGGTTAAAATCCCGGATGAACCCGTTAGTATTTGTCTCTTTTTACTGTCAGTCGGCTTATAAAGAAATGCTTAATAGACCCGGAGAACATTATCCATTCTTTTTTCAGTGCGTTCATATTTTTTCTCAGCACGAAGGTGATCAAATATGCCCACGTCTTCGTTATTGCAGAGAGCCATGAGGTTACAATACTGTAAAGGTGCCGCAAATGGGAAAAGGCGCCGGCTCGTTGGTCTGGGGGTATGATTCTCGCTTCGGGTGCGAGAGGTCCCGGGTTCAAATCCCGCACGAGCCCGTTATTATTGCTCTTTTTACTGTCAGTCGGCCCATATAAAGAAATGTTTAATGAACCCGGAGAACATTATCCATTCTTTTTTTCAGTACTTTCCTATTCTCTTCTCAGCACGAAAGTGATCAAAGATGCCCACGTCTTCGTTATTGCAGAGAGCCGAGACGTTACGATACTGGAAACGTGCCGCAAATGGGAAAAGGCGCCGGCTGGTTGGTCTATTCTGCTTCCGGCAGCCGAGCTGTACGGACGTGTGGATTATGGGCTCCGAAGGAGCGGCTTTTGCGGCCACCGGCCGCGGTAACAGGCTTATCGACGATAACGAGGAAGCGAGCTACCAAATTATTTTGCCACCACTGCCCAAGGGATCTGTCGTGAAAAACACCGTGTTTTTGCATGGCGACGTGCGAGTGAGGCCCTATAGGGTCGAAGACTTTCGGGATGCGCTCGCCCCGACTGGATTGCTGCCGGAAGTCGTGGCCCTAGGAGCCTACCAGATCAACCACGTATGGGCAGTCACCTTCTCCAGTGGCGAGGCAACGAAAAGGATGCTGGCGTTGAAAGAGCTCGACCCTCAAGACCAACAGGTACGCCTCCGCCTTCATTGGCTGCTGTATTGGGTGGCTGACGAAGATATAAAGGCAGCGCTGGCGGCCTTTGGCAAGGTCGTCGAAGTGACGAGAGAATGATGGCGGGTCAGAGGAGTAGGCGACAAAGACTCAAAATCTCGGACCGTTCTGCTGAAGTTGAAGAGCGGGATGAAAGTCGATGACCTCCCGCACCAAAGCCGAGTTGCCGGTGAACTGGCACTTGTCATAGCGCCTGAACGGCCGATGCAGTGCCTAGGATGCAAGGTTGTCGGACACGTCCATCGCGAGTGCAAGGTGCCGCGTTGCGCTCGATGTCGTAGCTTTGGGCACTCCGAAGATCAGTGCGTGCGTACGTACGCTGCAGCTGTGGGGCCACCAGCGAACTAGGTCGTCGCGCAGATCACGATGGATGCTGCTGAAGCCGAGGACGCCGCCAAGGGGGCTGGTGACAAGGACAGCGCCAACAATGCGGAAGGGACATCGGAGGCAACGAAAGGTGTGTTTGTTACCCCCGAAAAAAAAAGATGGGGCCACGATGGGTCCTACAGAAGAGCATCAGGAAGGCAAGGAAAACTGCGTTGTAGTTAATGAAGCCGTAGGCGAGGCCAAAGGTGGGGGTCAGCCCCCAAGCATCGACCCTATGGATACGAGCGGTAACGCTTCCTTTAAGAGGCCGCTAGATGCTACCGACGGGAAAATAGGTGCAAAGAACCACGCCGACGGGCCGCCTGCAAATACATCTTTGGTGGGAAGGAGCAGCTTCAAGCCCTCTCCAAACATTCATCGGGATAGGAAGGCCGGCGACAAGCCACAGCCGTCTGCGGACCACACCAGACCACCGGACGGTCCCAGAGGCGTCTAGCCAGCTGTTGTGGTGAGCACCGTGCTCCGGGCCTCTCTTACTTCCCGTATTAGCAATGGCAACCAACCCTACGCTTAGCTTAGGCACTCTAAACGTGAGAGGTCTGGGCGCCAAGCGTAAACAAAGCCAATTGTACCGGACGATGGTGGACCAAGACCTCGATGTTCTGGCCGTGCAGGAGACAAAGGTCGAAGGAAAGGAGGAGACCCGGGGCATGGTGCTAAGGTTCACGTCATTGTATTACGCGGTAGTGAGCCATACTAAAGGAACGTCAGCGGGCGTTACTTTATTTATTAGGAAACTGCCTGGGGCGATCTATTGAAAATTATTATTCGTGCCCTTCAGGCAGATTAGTGTATGCTGACTTTACTGTTGGTGATGATTCCTGGCGTGTTTTGTGTGTATATGCACACAATGTTTGTGAAGAGCGCACTATCTTTTTTGAAACCTTAAAGACGCACATTTGCCTGAATAGAAAAATGATTATTATGGGGGATTTTAATTGTGTACTAACAGATCGAGATAGAACAGGCCGGAGAAAAAATGACAAAAGCTGTCATGTCCTTACCGAATTATTAGCTGAGTGCGACTTAGATGACATGGCAGACAACCTGGTTGGAACACACGCGGTTCAATATATGCACTTTCAGGGCAATAGTCACGCTCGCCTAGACAGGATGTACAGTCGTGAGCACGCTTAGCGTAAACACGGGAGCGCGTGCCGCAAGGTGCTATCAGCGACGCCTACCGATGCGAACGCGAAGTTCTGCACATGCGCAGTACTTTTGCGGCGTGGCTATTTTACCATCGCGCACATTACGTCATCGGAGCGCACCGTCGTCGTCTGCTATGTTTTGCCTCGGCTGCTATCGTCGGACTTACAGCGATCTGCCAGTTAGTATCAATGAAACAAGAGCTGGCTAGGTCTGTGCGCCAGTACCGGCCTTCGATTTACCTTTAGCTTAGACTTTGCGTGTCTGCAATACCAAATAAACGCCCATTGAATGACGTTTTAAAACAATATTACTACGTTACTGCGTCTCTTGCCTGCTTATGAAGCTACAACCGTTCTTTCTTTTTCACTTTGTCCTTATTTCGGAGCGTTTGCTTGGGTTCCAGCTTTCGCCCTGCTTTGCGCAACGATTACTAACAACAAAACATGTAAATAGTAAAATATATTCAGTAGTCTTCCAAATTACGTATCGTGTTATCGGACGTGACCGAAATATAATGCAAGAGAAACTATAGCCTTCCCATGTAAAAATGAAACGTTTATTTGCTTCAAACGCGCACGAGGAATTGCATGTCTCAACAACGCCTCAAAAACACAATAAATAGTAAGTAAAGAAAGAGAAAACAGCAGCAGCACTTGAGTTTAGTAGCGAGTCATTTCGCCATTCCCAGCAAAGACAGCTGCCATTCGAGATGGTAGTGAGGCATACAGTGCTGGCACAAGTGATTGGTCAGCACGAAGGTACTCCCACTGCTGTCGAACTTCTTCCCATAAGACGTCTGCAGTTGTGGCGTAAAGCGGTTTCTTCGCAATGGCAGCTTTCATACGACCCCATACATTTTCTATTATATTCAGGTCGGCGCCTTTCGGACACCACTCTAGCACGGGGATCTGGTTCTCTGAGATATATTGTTTCACAATCCTGCCCGTGTGAACGGGTGCCTGGTCGTGCTGGAACAGAAAATTCCGGTCAGGAAAGAAGTTTTCAATGTAAGGCAACAATACATCGTCCAGACTACGACAATACTTCGCCGAGGTCAAAGTGCCGTGGATACGTTGCAACGGGCCCAGGCCATGTCGGGATATGAAGCCCCATACATTCACGCTTGTTCTTCCACTGGACAACACACTTCGCACGTTTTCAGCATCGTATCTGTAACACAATGTCTTGTGAAAATTTACCTGGTAGATGATGAACAAACGCGCAAGTAAATCAGCCTTACCGGGTGCCTGAGAGTCGCCAGACACGCGCCCTCTGGTCCTGTCGCGTGGAAAAGGTAGACTCATCAGAAAAGATGACGTGACTGCAGCCTTGCGTTCTTGTTCGCCGCCGTCAGTAATGGTTTCCGTGCTGCCACGCAACTGCGAAACCCTGCATCCTTCAGTCGACGGCGAACTGTAGAATCTGAAGCGTCGAGGTCTAAGGTTTCACGAATTGCTCTAGCGGGAAGGAAAGGATCCTGGACCACGGCTGCGATGATTAACGCATCTTCATCCTCCGTCGTAGATCTTGGTGGTGGCGCCCGGGGGGCATCACGGATGCGTCCTTCATGCTTAAAAGCCTGAATTATTCTATTCACGGTCTTCAATGACCTGTTAACCAATACTCCGATTTGACGTTGGGTATACCCCTTATATGCAAGATGCACAATTTCACGCCTCTGCTCCTCGAGAACCCTAGCCATGGTAGTATGCCGTCACCTGTGGGACGTTCAGAAACAGCGTCTCTATTTATATATTTGCTCATGGTATGCTGGGTGATGGCGAGATCTTTATCATAAAACGTGCGGCAGCCGGCGCGCAACATAGCAGACGATGAAGGCGCTTTCCGGTGACGTGATGCGCGCGGTGGTAAAATATTCAAGCCGCAAACGCACTGCGCATGTGCAGAACTTCGCGTTCGCACCGGCAGGATCGCTGATAGCACAGTGCGGCACGCGCTCCCGTGTTTACGCTAAGCGTGCTCACGACTGTACATTTCACTAGACGTAATACCCCTATGTCGCAGCTACGGCGTCGTGCCTCTTTCATTTACTGATCATTGGCTGGTCAAGACATCTGTTGGACGTAAAGGAAAACGCAACACATTCACGTGGGAAATGTGGAAAATGAATTCCAAATTGTTAAAGGATGAGGTTTTTCTCAGCAATGTACGGGATATTTGAAGGAACTAGAAAATAACAACGTTGCGCAAGTCACAGGAAAGTGGGAAAACTTTAAACAACGAATTAAACTAGCCGCCATCGATCGCTCCTGCAAAATAAAGTACGAAGAAAGAGTTAAAGAGAAAGAACTAAGGGCGGTGTTGGAAAAGTTAACGGCCTTAGAGTGCAGCCAACCGGGCGCATACAAAGACGATCTGCGTAGCATCAAATCGAAATTTGAGCTATGGGATGAAGAGCGATATCGGGGAGCGATTATACGCGCAAGGGCAGAGGCATTGACAGCAGATGAGGCTCCAACTAAACGTGCGCTCTGTCTTGAAAAGAGGCACGCACGGCATAACCACGTAGATGTACTTGAACTAGATAATCACGAAATAACCGACTGTGAGGACATAGCGCAAGTGTTTTTCCAGCACTTTAAACAGCTTTTTGCATCGAGTCCTGTTGACGTAGATGCCTTTAGAGCCACGTTTTTGGAACGCATACCGCAACTCAGCGACGACACGAAGAACAGACTAGAGGCACCGATATCAGCACATGAAGTGGAAAAGGCAATTGATAATTTAAAAACTGGAAAATCGCCGGGTCCGGATGGCCTTTGCGCCACTTTTTATAAATAGTTTAAGTCAGACTTGTCGCCTCTTCTCGCTGACGTCTTTAACGAAGCGTATGAAGTAAACTCATTGCCATATTCTTTCGGGGAAGCACACACTGTGCTCATCCCTAAGACCGACGAGCCTACGAAACTAAAACATGTAATGTCGTACAGACCAATATCACTTACGAACAATGATGACAAAGTATTCATGAAGATAATCGCCGGCAGGTTACAATCAGTAATGGAAACCATAGTAGGTAGTCACCAAACATGCGGCATCAAGGGACGTACTATTAGCACAAACATACACATAATGGATCAATTCTAGAGTGTTGTGACGCCTTAAGGTCGCGAGTTGCTATTCTCCAACTTGATTTGGCGAAAGCTTTTGACTGTGTTGCTCATGTTATTTTAATTGCCATTCTAAAGCATATATATATGTCGGGTCCATAATTACTGACGGGGAGGCCGGGGCGTACCGGAACGGCAGTACTAAGCTTATAATTAACAAGTCACTGGGGGCCCCCATCAGCATTCCACGTTCCGTACGTCAGGGCTGCCCAGCCAGCCCACTTCTGTATTTATCTAGAGTCTTTATGCTTGACACTGATTGAAAACAAATGTATTTATGGGTTTACGATGCAAGCGTCAGAAGTCAAAGTCCTAGGCTATGCGGACGACGTAGCCGTGTGTTGCAAAGACAAGGAGAGCGTTTTGCAAACCATAAATGTTGTTAAAAATTTTGGCGAAATCACTCGAAGCAGAGTAAACTGGAGCAAGTGTCACGGTATTTGGCATGGGGAGTGGCCTAAGACTCCCGCTATCTTTGCGAATGTCACGTGGTCGACAACGCCAGCAAAATACCTGGGTGTACCACTTGAAGCTTAATATAGAGCGACGAATACTGGCAGTGCGAGCTTAAAAGAATAAAGAGAAAGCTGAGGCGTGGAAAGTCAAACACCTTTCAGTATTTGCCAGGGCTACTGTGTGCAACTTGTTTTTCGTAGCTAAGCTATGGTACGTTATGCAATTCATGTTTTGTAACAGAGCCAATGTACAGAAATTGCACAGAGTTTTTGCCGTGTTTGTGTGGGGTTCTGGATGGGAGAGATGCAGCCGCAACAATCTGTCCAGACGGGTGAAAGATGGAGGGCTAGGGCTGGCCCACCTGTCTGTGAGCAAATTAGTTGGACGGTTCTTTTTCTTCAGGAACAATGATGATCCATTCCTTCAATCGGTTTGCAAGGTTAGACATGCGCATTTGTTACCAGAGTTTATTATAAGCTCTCAAAGTGTCCCGGGGGTAGTGTTCGGTTTCTATAAGGAAATTGTGCTGAGTGTTCGTTTCCTTCCTGTACGGTTTTCCAAAGAATATTTGTTTACGGTCACAAGAAAAAGGCTGCGCAATGATCTATTGGACAGCCTTTTTCCCCCACCTAGGTACCGAACAATATACAGTCGAGGCCCAGACCAGAATGTGTTGAAACGTGTAAAAAAATGCTGGTACCGCCTGGTATGAAAACTTTCTTTTTCAAACTACACACAGGAACACTCTCAGTTGCAACGTTTTTAGAAGAAAGGGGCTTTTCCATGCCATGGGGCTCACATTGCTTCATATGCAAATAACCAGAGACAATAGACCATGTTTTCTTACACTGTTGGGCGGCAGTTTCCTTTTGGGATGTTCTACAGCGAACAATAGAGAAAGAATTTCCTGTTGATCCACATGGCATAAGGCATCTACCGATAGATGACGAGGACGGAACACCTTTCGATCACATAATGTTAACTGGCCTCTACTGTATATGGCGAGCCCGCGTGGCTGGGTTATATTGCGATCCCGATGAAAGACCATCCGATACAAGTGTTGTGATATGTCGAGGACTGGCAATAACGAAAAAAAAAAGTTGGTCTAGGGGTATGATTCTCGCTTTGGGTGAGAGAGGTTCCGGGTTCAAATCCCGGACGAGCTCGTTATTATTGCTCTTTTTAATGTCAGCCGGCATATAAAGAAATGTTTAAATAAACCCGGAGAACATTATCCATTCTTTTTTTTTCAGTACGTTCCTATTCTCTTCTCAGCACGAAGGTGGTCAAAGATGCCCACGTCTTCGTTTTTGCAGAGCCAAGATGTTACGATACTGTAAACGTGCCGCAAACGGGAGAAGGCGTGGGCTCGTTGGTCTAGGGGTATGATTCTCGCTTAGGGTGCGAGAGGTCCCGGGTTCAAATCCCGGACGAGCCCGTTAGTATTTGTCTCTTTTTACTGTCAGCCGGCCATATATAATGAAATGTTTAAATAAACCCGGAGAACATTATCCATTCTTTTTTTCAGTACGTTCCTATTCTCTTCTCAGCACGAAGGTGATCAAAGATGCCCACGTCTTCGTTTTTGCGGAGAGCCAAGATGTTACGATACCGTAAACGTGCCGCAAACGGGAAAAGACGTCGGCTTGTTGGTCCGGGGTGACTTCCGGACGCGCTAGCGAAAGGTTGTGTCACCATGAGCTCCGATGGAGCTGATACGGCGGCCCATATGGGTCGTGGAAACAGGTTTTTTGCCGAAGAAAACCAAGGATATGAAGTCGTTCTGCCACAGTTACCTAAGGGTGCGTGTATTACAAATACTGTTTTTCTACACGGAGATATCAGGGCAAGACCTTATCGTGTGGAAGATGTCCGCGACACGATGGTTCGTCTGGGAATGCTGCCCGAGGTGCTTGCTTTGGGGGCGTTCCAGATGAACCACGTATGGGCGGTGACCTTCAGCACAGCAGAAGGAATGAAGAAGATGCTCGCGGTTGGTGACGTCAAGATAAAGGAGAGGCGATGCCTCGTTATCGACCCAAATAAGCAAGACGTTCGGCTAAAGCTACATTGGCTTTTGCATTATGTACCGGATGAAGATGTACGCACCGCGTTTGCGGCCTACGGGAAGGTGACACAAGTATCGAAGGAGCGATGGCGCGTCCATGGTATCACGGACAAGGGAACTTCGAGTCGTACCGTAGCACTGGAACTGAAAACCGGAGTTACTATCGAGGACCTACCACATCAGCTTCGAGTGGGTGGCATGACAACACTTCTGGTTGTGCCTGGCCGAGCGCCACTGTGCCTAAGGTGTCGCCGAACGGGGCATATTAGACGTGACTGTCGAATACCGCGGTGCGGTCAGTGCAGGCGCTATGGTCATGAAGACAACGAATGCACTCAGACATATGCTAAGGTGGCAGGTACGGTTACAGCCGACCGTGTCTCGGAGGACATCATGGACCAAGTTGACGCAGAGGAAGCAGCCGCAGCAGAATGGGGGAGCCCGTGTACACGCCCCAAAAAGAAAAGAATGTGGAACGCGCGGAGGAGGTCGGGCATTCTATCGAGCCAACCAAAGTGGTCAACGATGCTCCAGTGGATGAAAACAACAAAGACGAAGGAAAGGATACCACCGCGTCAAACAGCCAGCCAGAAGACGTGGACGTCGTGAGCGCAGGCGTAAGTGGCGCAACTCCAAAGCGACCGATTGAAGAGGTCGCTCCTGATGGCGGCCGACTAGGCAAGGGGGCAGGAAGTGAGCCGGCGACGAAGGTGGCCACGGGCAGGCGACCCAGCACTAAGCCGATACCTAACATCGGAGCGGGCACCCGACCGCCGCGGAAGCCACCCTCGTAGCAAAGAAGGTTGTGCTTCAACCAAGGGCCTTAAAACCATAGACGGAAAAGGACATGGCTAGAATGGCTTCAGCATCATGTGACGTGTGTGGCGGGTGCACGCCGTGTGCGTGTATACCCGCAAGTCCTTCAAGGTTTTGCACCGGCGTCGCCGGGCCTATGTGTGAGGTAGGAACCATGCGATACGTTCCTACTGGCACGCGGACTTCGCAATCTAGAACCGCGTTACGGGTTGCCACATTGAACGTTCGTGGACTACGGTTTAGACGAAGGCAATATCAGGTCAGTCGTCTCTTCCGCGAGTATGACCTTGACTTGATAGCTGTTCAGGAGACCAAGGTTGAAAGTCAGGAGCAAACGGATCGCATGGTCGAACCTTTTAGGTATTTGTACAACGTTTGCGTATGTCACTCCCTTTGCACCTCTGGAGGCTGTGCCCTTTTTTTGCGTAGTTCTTTAGGTCTTGTGGAAGAATATGTTTATTCTAGTGAAGACGGCCGAATTGTATTTTGTGATTTTCTGTTCTTGTTTCAGAAATGGCGCGTCATTTGTGTATATGCACCAAATAGCGTTAAAGATCGTCTCAGGTTTTTTGCAACTGTTGAACCATATTTAAAATGTAAAAGAAAAGTGATTCTGCTTGGTGATTTTAACTGTGTATGCCTGAAGGAAGATAGGAGCACGGGATTGCCAGTTCGGGATCAAAGTGCTTTGTTTTTATCTACGATTACGCAAGAGTGTGGACTAGATGATGTTGGAAATGTACTGCAAAAAGGAAGTGGCACTGTCTATACACATTTCCAACGTGATTGCCACTCGCGTTTAGACAGAGCGTACGTGGCAGACGTGCTTGTACCACTTTGCAACAGTTATGAGGTTAAGCCGTTAGCGTTTACTGGCCAAAGTGTCGTGATGTTTTCAATAGCGTAAAAAAAAAGTAGGTCAGGTTTTTCGTGGAAGTTGTGGAAACTCAATAACAAATTACTTAACGATAAAGTCTTTGTAGACAATGTGAAAGTACTTATAAAATATTTCACTTGTTTGAGTCGGGGAGATTTGTTGACGCATTGGAGCGGTTTAAGGAAGAAGTAAAAATTAGCGCTATCGAGAGATCTTCCATTTTACACCAGAATGAAAAAAGAAAAGAAAGGGAACTACAGTGTCATTTCGAATCCTTGTTGACAGTGGAGAGCACGCAGCCAGGCACTTTCAATGAAGAAATAAGAAAAATAAAGAATCAGCTTGAAATAATGGATATAGAAAAATACAGAGGCGCAGTTATACGTGCACGCGCAGAACACCTGTGGCTCGGCGAAACACCGACGAAACGATCCTTGAGCGAGGAGAAGCGGTACGCTTCACGTAAGTAAATAACGCAGATAACGTTAGGTGAAGAGATTACAAGGGACAAATTGATGATCCAACAAGCGTTTGTCGAATACTACAAAGGATTGCTGGGATGCAGCGGTAAAAGTGAGGCCTCTTTACACGGTGAATGTTTGACACCAATGCCTACATTAGATAACGAAACCAAAGTACGCCTTGAAATGCCAATTGGCTTAACCGAAATAGAAAGGGCAATAGACGATCTAAGTGAAGGGAAAACGCCGGGTCCAGACGGACTTGGTGCTGATTTTATAAGGCGTTTCAGCATGACCTCTCGAAGGCTCTTTCGCGGTGCTTCGCTGAGCCGTACGAAATAAAAGATGCACCACCATCCTTTAGAAGGTCGCATATTGTACGGATACCCAAAAGTGATGATCCAGTGAAGGTTTTATCGGTGAGTGCTTATCGTCCTATAAGCCTCACCAATGTAGATTATAAGGTGTTCATGAAGGTGCTAGCCAAAAGACTGCAGACTGTAATACAACTAATCGTAGGACCTCACCAAACGTGCGGCATAAAGGGCAGAACAATAGGAACGAGCATTCACACAGCGAGGAGCATCCTAGAATGCTGTGATGCATGGGACAGGAAAATTGCGATGTTACAATTAGACCTCGAAAAGGCTTTCGATCGTGTAGTGCATGACGTACTTTTTAAAGTATTGGAACATGTAAATGTCGGGAATGTTATCTTAGAAGGTGTGAAAACGTCATACAAAAATTGTGAGGCTAACATTGTCATTAACAAAGAAGTCACTGAAAGTATTCATATTGCCAGGAGCGTTCGCCAGGGGTGTCCAATTTCTCCTTTATTGTTTGCTATTTACTTAGAGCCCTTTTGTTTGAGCATAATTCACAATAACAAAGTACGGGGTTTTAAGCTTATGGTGGCCGAGGTCAAATTATTGTCTTGTGCTGATGACATTGCCGTTTTCTGTGAAAACAGAGAAAGTATTAGCGAAGCTGTGAGAGTAGTCGACAAGTACTGCAAGTGGTCCGGTAGTGCAATAAACTGGGATAAATGTGTAGGTCTGTGGCATGGCACCTGGGAGGCAATGCCAGATTTTTTCGAAAATGTGAAATGGAGGGACGTACACACAAGGTATCTCGGGGTGCCACTAGAGGGATGCCAGATGAATATTGGAAGGACGAAACAGAAATGCTGAGAGAGAAAGTAAATAAGTGGGGAAGGAAAACTTCTCGATATTCGCCCGGTCAACAGTCTGCAATATCTTTTTAGCAGCGAAAGTTTGGTACGTGCTTCAGGTGCTGTGCATGAATAGGCTAAACATTCAGAAGATACACAGAATCTTTGCCACTTTTGTTTGGGGATCCCAATGGGAACGCACGAGTCGTACAAATCTTTTTCGATCAGTGAGAACTGGTGGGCTGGGATTGGCCCATTTGTTTGTAAGACAGATGGTGTCGAGGTTTACTTTTCTACGAGATCAGAGTCATCCATTCTTGCGCACCATGTTACAAGTTAGACTATGCTGTTATTTACCTGAATTCGTTGTATCGACTTCTTGGCGGGGCGAATGGGTATACGTGGTTATCTGCCCGAAGTAGTATCGGCTTTCAGTTTATTAAAGGTTCGTTTTTCTCTGCAGTATTTGTGCGAAGTTAAGAAAAAAACGGCTGTATAAAGATCTTATCGACGTAATGATGCCAGAACCCTTGTATCGCACCATGTACGCAATTGGGCCCGGAAAAGATGTCTTTAAAAGAATTAAAAGAATGGTAGTACGGCCATCAGCCAAGACCTTTTTTTTTTCAGCTACATACTGGTACGTTGCTCGTGAAACCATGGCTAGAGAAAAGGGCCTATTTGTTCCATGAAGTACTAATTGCCTCTTGTGCCGTAAGCCGGAAAGTATTGATCACATCTTTTTGGAGTGTTGGGATGCCGTATTTCACTGGCACATCCTTCAGCGAACTTTAAAGAAAGACCTCCCTATAACACCATACGGTATTCGTTTTCTGCCGGTTCAGTGTGAAAGTGTCATACCGTATGATATGTTTATGTTGTTGAGTATGCATGTAATTTGGAAGACGCGTATGGCGGTGAGGCATGCGGATGTAAACGCACGCCCAGCCAGAGAATACTTTATAGAAAGTATAGCTCACACCAGGGATGTATATTGCGCAGGCGAAGAACAGCCGGAATGGCTACCCGTTCTGAATGACCTCATGTCATTATAATCATCCCCACATCAAACAAAGCGTGTTTGACGTTTTTAAACATTTCTCAGTGTCATTTATTCTGTAAATGCGTTTTGTTCTGTTGTTCTTTACACGTGATGTACCAATCAGCGAATAAATAAAAAAAAAGGCTCGTTGGTCTAGGGGTATGATTCTCGCATCGGGTGCGAGAGGTCCCGGGTTCAAATCCCGGACGAGCCCGTTATCATTACTCTTTTTATTGTCAGCCGGCCATATATAAAGAAATGTTTAAATAAACCCGGAGAACATTATCCATTCTTTTTTTCAGTACGTTCCTATTCTCTTCTCAGCACGAAGGTGATCAAAGATGCCCGCGTCTTCACTTTGCAGAGAGCCAAGATGTTACGATACTGTAAACGGGCCGCAAACGGGAAAAGACGTCGGCTCGTTGGTCTAGGGGTATGATTCTCGCTTCGGGTGCGAGAGGTCCCGGGTTCAAATCCCGGACGAGCTCGTTATTATTGCTCTTTTTATTGTCAGCTGGCATATAAGGAAATGTTTAAATAAGAGCGGAGAACATTATCCATTCTTTTTTTCAGTACGTTCCTGTTCTCTTCTCAGCACGAAGGTGATCAAAGATGCCCGCGTCTTCGTTTTTGCAGAGAGCCAAGATGTTAGGATACTGTAAACGTGCCGCAAACGGGAAAAGACGTCGGCTCGTTGGTCTAGGTCATTCCACTTCCGGCCACCACTGCGAGCGGACGTGCAATCATGTGCTCCTATGGAGCGGCTCAGGCGGGCGCTGCCCGCGGTAACAGTCTCAACGAGAACGACGATAGCGACTATGATATTGTTTTGCCGCAGCTGCCTACGGGTCGTGTCGCGTTGAACACCGTGTTTTTACACGGCGACATCCAGGTGAGGCCCTTTAAGGTTGAAGATTTTCGTGACGCCCTTCGCCCTACCGGATTGCTGCCTGAAGTCGTTGCGCTGGGAGCGTACCAGATAAATCATGTCTGGGCGGTCACCATGTGTGGCGCTGATGCAACAAAGCGTCTGCAGGCCGTCAAGGAGCTGCAGGTGAAGGGGCTGCACTGCCTCATCATCGATCCGCAGGACCGGAAGGTGAAGTTGCGGCTGTACTGGCTACTCCACGGCGTCGACGACGAGGACGTGAAGGCGGCATTCGCGGCCTTCGGCAAGGTGCTGGAGGTCAGCCGGGAGCGCTGGCGCGTTGAAGGCGTCAGTGACAAAGGCTCGACGACGACGACCGTGCTGTTGAACTTCAAGAGCGGTGTCGCCGTGGATGACCTGCCCCATCGGATCCGGGTCGCCGGTGAGCTGGCCCTCGTCGTCGCCCCTGGGCGGCCGAAGCAGTGTTTGCGCAGCAAAGGAAACGGTTACGTACGCCGCGACTGTAAAGTACCCCGATGTTCTCTGTGCCGACGTTTCGGGCATGTTGACGCCAAATGTGAGCGTTCTTACGCCGCAGCGGTAGGTCAGTCTGAAGGTGACAAGACAGGAGAGGTAGCCATGGACGTGGCTGAAGCTGAGGAAGCTGCCAGAGGTACAGGAGACGTGGACAAACTGCAGGAGACCACCACTACAGTGGCACCTGCTGCAGAGGAGACACACCGGCCCCCTAAACTCGCGAATAAATCTCCGAGGACGCCGGCAACGGCAGAGAAAGACGTTGAGAAAGGGGAGTATCTTCCGCAAGTTGTGGTCGGCGCGCTGACCGACTCCAAGGACCAGGCAGCTGAAGGGACCACCAATACATCGGTGTCTGGCGCGGCCGTCAAGCGACCGCTGGAAAAAGAAGACCTCAAAGGTAGCCATGAGGCAAACAAGACGGATGGACCGCCTGCAAATGCGCCTCTGGGGAGACGCTCCGGCTACAAGCCAATGCCGAACGTCGGGGCAGGGAGGCGTGTCGGGGACAATCCGGTGCCGCAACAAAGCGACACCGGGCAACCGGACAAGCACGGTGGCGTCTAGCAGTGTGCTAGACGTTAAAGGTAAGCACTATGCTTCGGGTTACCCTTTAAAAATATTAGTGAATGATGGCTTCCAACCTGTCTTTTAGTTTCGTTACACTTAATGTGCGAGGACTGGCTGTCAAGAAAAAGCAGAGTCAGGCCTATCGACTCTTGGTGGACCAGGACATTGACGTGTTGGCAGTACAAGAAACAAAAGTTGAAGGGGAGGAGGAAACCGGAAGCATGGTGCTTCGTTTCACGTCTAAGTATTTAGTGTTTGTTAGCCATGCCGTGGGAACATCTGCTGGCTGCATCATTTTTGCTAAAAAATTGCAAAGCCTTGTGACACAAAATTATTTTTCATGTGTGTCGGGTAGGATTGTGTGGTGCGATTTTTCATTGGGCGAGCGTGACTGACGGGTCATTTGTATTTATGCATCAAACGCGGATAAAGACCGAACCAATTTCTTTTCGGAGATTAAGAAACATCTCAAGGTCAGAAAACAACTGGTTTTGCTAGGGGATTTCAATTGCGTGCTGAGTGGGAGGGATAGAGCGACAAAAAAAGAGACCGAACGACAAGAGCACCGAATTGTTAAAAGAACTGATGGACGAGCATGATATTGCCGACGTTGCCGAATGTCTAGAAGGGGAACGCGAGGTGCAGTACACGCATTTTCAGGGCTCTAGCCATGCTCGGCTAGACAGGATTTACGTGTCCCTTCAAATCATACCTGCATGTAACGTTTACACAGTTCTACCCGTTTCTTTCTCGGACCATTGCTTAGTGAAATGCAATGTGGGTGAAAAAAAAGATGTAATAGTTTTAACTGGGATCTGCGGAAATTTAACGCAACGCTATTACGTGACGAGCACTTTAGCCGTTTTGTGTCAGAAGCAATAAACGAGGTTAAACTGGAGGGTAATAAGCAGATAGGTGTTGATTGGGAATTATTAAAACAAAGTTTTAAAATAAAGGTACTCGAAAGAAGCAGCGTCTTGAAATACCGTGAAAACATGAGAGAGAACGGGCTGAAGGAAACATTGCAGAAACTAATTGCGCTGGAAAGCAAAGCGTCAGGTCTTTTTAAAGAAGACCTACTTAAGATAAAAGAACAGCTGGAACAATTCGAGGAGAACCGCTATCGCGGGGCGCTCGTTCGAGCCAGAGCACAATCATGGGCCGTGGATGAAATGCCCACGAAACGGGCGCTAGGTATCGAGAAGACGCATGCGCGGCGAAACGAACTAGAAGTGATTGAAGAGAATGGCCAAGAACTGAAAGACCGGGAGAGTATCGCAGGTGCTTTCCACCGACATTACGAGCGGCTCTTTGCATACCAGCCAGTCGATATCGAGGCATACAGAGCAAACTATCTTTCTCGTATGCCTCAACTATCAGCGGAAACGAAGTCACTTCTAGAAGCACCCATTACGCATGCTGAAATAGAAAGTGCTATACATAAGCTGAGCCCTAATAAGTCGCCAGGCCCGGATGGTCTTGGCGCGGCCTTTTATAAAGCGTTCAAGAACGAGTTGGTGCCTTTGTTGAAAGCGTTGTTTGACAAGGTTTTTGCTACCAACAGATTACCACCGTCTTTCTCTGAAACCCATACCGTCCTTATTCCTAAGACGAACCAAAAAGCAATGCTGAGGCTAGTCACTGCAAGCAGACCCATTTCATTGACCAACACGGATTACAAAGTTTTAATGAAAGTTCTTGCAAGCCGATTACAATCAATAATTAAGGATCTTGTAGGACCACACCAGACTTGTGGTATAAAGGGACGCACTATTGCGACAAATGTACACACGATGAGAGGCGTCTTGGAATGCTGTGACGATTTTCAATATGCTGTTGCCATCCTGCAGATAGATTTAGAAAAAGCGTTTGATTTTGTCCCACATGAAATTTTGTTTTTAGTTCTTGAGCACGTGAATGAAGGATCAATCATCGCTGATGGGGTAGCTCTGGCGTACCGGAACTGCTCAACACGGCTGATTGTTAATAAGACACTGGGGGCCCCCATTAATATAGAACGTTCCGTGCGCCAGGGGTGTCCTCTCAGCCCGCTTTTGTTTGGCATCTATCTAGAAAGCTTTTATTTGGCAATCATTCAAAATAGTAGCATAAAGGGCTTCAAACTCATGGAAGCCGAAGTGAAACTCCTGGCATACGCAGACGATGTAGCGGTGTGCTGTACAACTAAAGAAAGCATTACAGAGGTAACAACCATTGTTAAACATTTCGGAAACACAACAGGGAGCGTTGCAAATTGGAGTAAGTGTCTCGGTTTTTGTCATGGTGAATGGCAGTCAAGACCGGAAACGTTCGCCAACATTAGATGGATTCGATCGCCAGCTAAATACTTGGGCGTTCCGCTCGAACATTACCGGCGGAACGAGGACTACTGGCTCGAAGAGGCCAAACGACTCAAGGAAAAAACAATGAATTGGAAAGGTGCTCATCTCTCGATGTTTTCGAGATCCACTGTATGCAACTTGTTTTTAATAAGCAAAATATGGTAGGTTATGCAAGTTTTCTGTTGCTCTCGTTTAAATGTGCAAAGGTTCCATAGAGCTTTTGCTGTGTTCATTTGGGCAACAGAATGGGAGAGGTGCAGCCGCACGAACTTATTTAGGAGAGTCAAGGACGGGGGCTTAGGCCTGTCACATCTTTTTATGAAGCAGCTAGTAAACCGGTTTTCTTTTTTTCGAGACGTGCATGACCCCTTTCTGCGCACAATGTGCCAGTTACGACTGAGCAAGCATCTGCCGATGTACGTGGTCTGCAATTTAAGTATTCCTGGTGCTCTTCGAGGGTACCTAAGGGAAGTCGTTGACAGTGTCCGTTTTCTGTCCGTACGTTTTTCTAATGATTATCTCTTTTCGGTGTCGCGGAAGAAATTGTACAGGGATGTAGTTGACATGATTATGCCGGTTCCGATGTACAGAGCCATAAACAGTGGAGGACAGGGAAACGACGTGTTAAAGCGTGTTAAGAAAGTGCAGGTGCAGCCAAGCACTAAATCCTTTTTCTTTAAGTTGCATACCGGAACTTTGCTGGTACGGGCCTTTCTACAAGAGAAAGGTTTTTATTTACCATGGGGAGCAAACTGCCTTATATGTAAACAACTAGAAACAATTGACCATGTTTTTTTGCATTGTTGGGCAGGGGTTTTCTTTTGGGACGTTCTTCAAAGAACACTACAGAAAGAATTGCCTTTAAGTCCATTAGGTATTAGATTTTTGACGGTAGAAAATGAGGACGGCATGCCTTTGGACTTAATTATGCTAATGGGCCTCCACTGTTTATGGCGGGCTCGAATGGCCGGTTTCTTTTGTGAGCCTGACAGCCGGCCTGCGCGGCTGCTCTTCCGGGAAGCTATTTCCAAGTTCATTGATGTAATTGAAGAACAAGAATGTCCTCCGGATTGGCTGGCGAGAATTGAGCCCCTCGCCACATTAAAGGAATTTTAAACTTTACATGGCCAGCCACAATGTGACTGACCGCACGATATGCATGCGCACAAAGTTGAATGTGTGTTTGTGTATATTTATGTATCGCTTACCTTATTTCAAGAAATAATGCCATTGTGTTAGCTTGGTGAAACTTCCGCCAATAAAAAAAAACTCGTTGCTCTAGGGGTGTGATTCTCGCTTAGAGTGCGAGAGGTCCCGGGTTCAAATCCCGAACGAGCCCGTTATTATTGCTCTTTTTGTTGTCAGCCGGCATATAAAGAAATGCTTAAATAAGACCGAAGAACATTATCAATTCTTTTTTTCAGTACGTTCCTATTCTCTTCTCAGCACGAAGGTGATCAAAGATGCCCACGTCTTCGTTTTTGCAGAGAGCCAAGATGTTACGATACTGTAAACGGGCCGCAAATGGGAAAAGACGTTCGCTCGTTGGTCTAGGGCCGCGGTAGCTCAGGGATTCCACTTCCGGCCACCGCAGTGAACGGTCGCGGAATGTTTTGCTCCGAAGGGGCGGTTACAGCGGCCCAGCAGTGCCGCGGTCTCAGGTTGAACGACACACCGAAGGATGACTGCCAGGTTATTTTGCCGCAACTACCTACAGGATCAACAGTTACAACGACCGCTTTTTTGCACGGAGAAGTGAAGGCGAGGCCCTACCGAGTCTAGCATTTTCGTGAGGCACTTGACTATCTGCAGCTGATGCCAGAAGTGGAGGCCCTCGGTGCCTATCAGATGAACCACGTCTGGGCCATCACTTTCAAGGACGAAAAGGGCAAACAAAAGATTTCGTCTGCTCCAACCTTCAGCGTAAAGGACCACCGATGCATGGTAATAGACCCTCGAAATCAAGACTTCAGGATGAAGCTGTGTTGGCTTCTACATACGACCCCGGACCACGATGTCAGAGGCGCCTAGGCGCCTTTTGGCAAGGTCAGCGATATTTCGAGGGAAAAGTGACGCGTTGCAGGCTGCAACGACAAAGGCTCCCACACGCGCCTGGTGTCCCTACGGCTGAAGGTAGGCGTTACCGTGGAAGACCTGCCTCATCAACTTCGCGTCGGGGAAGACCATGCGCTCGTGCACGTCCCAGGAAGACCCCCGCTCTGCCTCCGGTGCCATGGCACCGGTCACATACGGCGCGAGTGCCGAGTTCCGCGATGCAAGCTCTGTCGTCGCTATGGCCACGACGAGTCAATGCGCGCGTAGCTACGCCAGTGTGACCGGAACTGGGCGAAGTGACACCGTCGATGAGCACCTTATGGACTAAATCGACGCGGAGGAGACCGTCAGTGGAGGTGAGAAGCCGACAACGTCGCGTGCCACGCCTTCTGTCCCATCCGAAAACAAGGGACCTATGAAAGCTGCGGTCAGTCAAAATGGAAAGAACGACGAGCCTCAGAATACTTCAGAGACTGTGAAAACTCCTAGCAACTGTGCTGCCGTTAGCCAGACAGACGAGACGGAAGAGAGCGGAACCGCAATGGAGGGCATCAACTCGGAAGGAGGAAAAACCAACCCTGGCTTCGCTGTCTCAAAGAGACCACGGGAAAATACCGTTGAAGACGACAACCGAGAGAAGGTGAGCGCCGGTGAACCGCCCCTAAAGGCAGGGTCCCTCCGTAGGGCGCCCCTGAAAGTGAAACTCAACGTGCCTCCAAACAGGAGGACTACACCGACAGGGCCTCCGCGTTAGCGGAGGGCGCTGTCCGAGGGATGACTTCACTGCTAGACTGGGGCGGGAAGCGCAGCACGAAGCGTCGCCATGCCTACCGACAAGGAAAACGCCTCGGCTTCGCCATGCTTGACGAAGCACTCAGAATTAGTGCGATATAACAGCGTAAGTGTGCATCCTGTAAATTCGGCACAATCACCCAGCCGTCCGCTTGACCTTTCGCTTTCTATGAATTCAACGTCCTTATCGGCATTAAGAATAGGCACGCTGAATGTGCGCGATCTCACGGCAAAGAAGCGGCAAGAGCAGTTAGGACCCCTTCTAAAAGAAAATACCATCGATATCCTAGCCTTACAGGAATCAAAAATAGACAGCGAGGAGCAGGCGGACCGCATGGTCCAAACTTGCGCATTAGATTTCAACGTTTGTGTTTGCCATGCCGTTGGAAAGTCTGGCGGTTGTGCTATCTTTCTGAAACGAGGTATCGGAATCGTTGAAGAGAGTGTTATCACCTCTGATGACGGACGGTTAGCATTGTGCGACTTTTATTTAAACCATGTACAATGGCGAATTATATGTGTGTACGCGCCGAACCAAATTTCAGAAAGAAAAGTATTTTTTTTATTGTGTCGCTGGCTTTCTAAAGTGTGACAGGCAACTCATTTTGCTTAGCGATTTTAATTGTATTTGCATGCCCCAAGACTCAGTTAAGAATGAAGCTATACGGGACAAAAGTGCCCTAAAGCTTAAGGCGTTGGTGGATGATTGTGGCCTTGTTGATCTAGGGGACATATTCCGCGGAAATCAGGTGCAATTTACCCACTTTCAGGGCGAAAGCCACGCACGATTAGATCGCGTTTATATCTCTTCAGGTGCTGTGTCTATGTGTTGTAACTATGCCGTGAAACATGTTAGTTTTAGTGATCGCAGCTTCGTAATGTTTGAAATAGGAAGAAAGCGCAAAGTCTCTGCATTCAACTGGGAACTGTGGAAATTAAATGAACAGCTCTTAACCGAAGACACATTTGTCCAAATAGTACGCGAGAAATTGGAAATAGTGTCCACGAGTCACACAAATTTCATCGAGGCTTGGCAAACAAGTCAAGTGCGAAGTTAGACTAAGCGCAATAGACAGATCATGCATACTACGACATAAAGAAAAACAAAAGGAAAAAGAACTACAGTGCATACTTGATTTCCTTTTGAATGCAGAGACTACAGTACAGGGTTTGTTTAAAAGTGAAGTCAAAGATGTTAAAAGACAGATGGAACAGATGGAAGAAGAAAAAATATAAAGGGGCTGTTATTAGAGCGCGTTCAGAGAGGCTTTGGTTAGGCGAAAGACCAACTAAGAGGGCGATTGGTGAACAAAAAAGATATGCAACAAAAAACGAAATAAATGAAATTCGCTACCAAAACGAAGTCTCGACAGAAAAGAGCGTCATTGAAACAGCATTTGTAGAGCGATACCATAGTTTGCTCGGCAACGAAGTGCAAGTAAATGATATACTTATAAACGACTATGTTAAGCAAATGCCAAGAGTTGACGAGGATGTTAAACTAGAGCTTGAAAGTCAAATTACTAGAGATGAAATCAAATAAGCAATTGAAGATTTGAGCAAAGGGAAGACGCCTGGGCCAGACGGCCTCGGATCAGCGTTCTATAAAGTCTTTAAGAATGAAGTAGCAGAAATACTATACCATGTTATAGCAGAAGCCTACAATAGTAAACAAATGCCTCCATCGTTCAAACTAAGTCACGTAGTTCTAATTCCTAAAACCGATGAACCTTCCAAATTGCAGTAATTAGAGCCTTATCGGCCCATAAGTTTGACAAATGTAGATTATAAGATCTTTATGAAAGTAGTAGCGAGAAGAATCCTGTCAGTAATTACAACTATAGTTGGCCCACATCAAACATGCGGGATCAAAGGAAGAAGCATAGTCACAAACATACATACCACCAGAAGCATACTAGAAGGCTGTGACGCTTTTTTCAGAAAGATGGCAATGCTTCAACTAGATCTAGAGAAAGCTTTCGACAAAGTCGCACATGACATTCTGTTCTCAGTGCTAGAACAACTTAATGTAGGCAGAGTAATAAGTGAAGGCGCGAAAATGGCATATAAAAACTGTACTACTAATCTTATCATTAACAAAAAGCTTAGCGAAGGAATCCCAGTAAGGTGTAATGTGCGCCAAGGATACCCAGCCTCAAGCCTGCTATTCGCCATATATCTTGAACCATTCTGTTTAAAAATTCTGAACAAGAAAACGATATGCTGCTATCGCTTCTTAACGCACGAAATTAAAATCCTCTCATACGCAGACGACATCGCAATCTGTTGCCGAACTCAAAAAAGCATCGAAAGTGCCATTAAGGAAGCAAAAACATTTTGCAGCCTAACTGGAAGCGCCATTAGTTGGCAAAAATGCCTAGGATTCTGGTACGGTGAGTGGGACGAGAGGTCGACACAATTCGAAGGTATAAGGTTTACTGATACGCCGGGCAAATACCTTGGCATTCCTTTGGAACACTATCACGGAAACAAAGACCAATGGGCGGGTGAAATTGACCGCGTTAAATTCCAAACAACAAAATGGGGCGGACGCGATTTCTCAATCTTTACACGTGCAACTTTGATGCAAGTGCTTTGCTTGGCAAGGATGTCTGTGCAAAAGTTACACAGTTTGCTGCTTTTATCTGGGGGTCGAACTGGGAGCGTATTAGTCGTCTGAACTTATTTCAGTTTGTTAAAAACGGAGGGCTAGGCTTATCGCATTTATTTCTTAAACAAGTTGTTACACGGTTCTTTTCCTTGAGGCAACAGATCCATGCTTTCCTGCAGAGTATTTGTCAAGTGTTCTTGAGCAAGGCATTACTCGAATGCATAGTGTCATCGTACTCTACTAATCATGTTCCATTGGAAGGGTTTATGAAAGAAGTCGCTGATGCTTTTCGTTTTTTAAAAAGCCACTTTTTGACTGAATATCTCTCGGCTGTCGCGAAGAAAAAATTGTACAGAGACTTGCTTGAGGTGATGTGTCCTGTGCCTATCTATCGTTCATTATATGTACTAGGACGACAACGTAATGTTTTGAGTCGCGTTAAGAAGATGCCTGTTAGAGCATCGACCAAGACGTTTTTCTTCTTTCTTCACACCGGCACGCTCCCTGTAAAACCCTGGCTTAAAGAAAAAGGTATTTTTGTGCCTTGGAGTACTAACTGTACAATATGCAATAAGCCCTAAACCATGTAGCACGTATTTTTAGACTGTTCAGACTCTGTTTTTATGTGGGAGATTTTACAAAGGACATTCGAAAAGCAACTTCCACTTACACCTCACGGGAGTCAATTTCTGGCGTTTGATCAGACAGGGGACGTGCCATCTGATCTCCTGATTTTGTTGACAATGCACAGTGTATGGAAGACGCGAATGGATGTAAGACACGAAAATGTTAAATCAAAACCGTCAAAAGTGTACTTCAGAGAGGCTATTATGTACGTCCGCGACGTCTACAGGACACTTTCCGATCCTCCAGAATGGCTACCTGTGTTTGATCAGTTGCTAACACCAGAGCCGCATTAACCTAACAACACGAGACAAAGTACCAGTCTCGTTTTTAATGCAACTTAAGTGTATGTATGTCGAATTCAAACAAGATTGCCTGTCCATTGTACGAGGAGATATCCGGCAATAAAGAAAAAAAAAGGCTGGTTGGTCTAGGGGTATGATTCTCGCTTAGGGTGCGAGAGGTCTCGGGTTCAAATCCCGGACGAGCCCATTATTATTGCTCTTTTTAATGTCAGACGGCATATAAAGAAATGTTTAAATAAACCCGGAGAACACTATCCATTCTTTTTTTCAGTACGTTCCTATTCTCTTCTCAGCACGGAAGTGATCAAAGATGACCATGTCTTCGTTTTTGCAGAGAGCCAAGATGTTACGATAGTTTGAACGTGGCGCAAGTGGGAAAATACGTCGGCTCGTTGGTCTGGATTCCACTTCCGGCCACCGAGCGTGACGGACGTGTATATCATGGGCTCCGTAGGAGCGGCTTCAGCGGCCCAGACGGGCCGGGGTAACAGGATTTCTGCCTCGGACAACGAGGATCATGTTGTTTTGCCTAGTCTGCCAACAGGGCGTGTTGTTTTGAATACGGTTTTTCTACACTGTGATATCAGGGCCCGCCCATACCGGGTGGATGTTTTTCGCGATGCGCTCGCTCAGTTATCGCTCCTGCCGGAAGTGGCTGCTCTCGGGGCCTATCGTATGAGCCATGTATGGGCCGTGGCCTTCAAGGACAGCGACGCGGTGAAAAATGTCATAGTTGGAGAGCTGCAGGTCAAAAAGGGCCGGTGTCTCGTCATCGACCCCGCCAACCAGGACGTACGCCTGAAAGTGCATTGGCTGCTGCCCAGCGTTCCTGACGAGGACGTACGTCTTGCCTTCGCGCCGTTTGGGAATGTCACCGACGTCGTCCGCGAGCGCTGGCGAGTTCACGGCGTGGCTGATAAGAACTCAACAACAAGGCTGGTTACGCCGAAGTTGAAGCCGGGCGTAAAGCTCGACGACCTTCCGCATCAGGTGAGCGTCGCCGGGGAACTGGCTCTCGTGGTTGTTCCGGGCAGGGCTGCTCTCTGCCTACGCTGCCGCGGCACGGGCCACATTCGTCGCGAGTGCCGTATTCCACGGTGTGGTGCCTTGCCGACGTTTCGGTCATGAAGACAGTCAGTGCGAGCGCACGTACGCTAGCGTGACGGGACCTGTGGCCAACGAGGACAACTCTGCCCTACTCATGGACGAGGCGGACATGGAAGACACGTCGTCCGCGGCGGGTGAAGCAGCTGACGTCGTGGCAAAGCCGGCGGTACGGCTTGAACAGGAGGAGAAACAAGTCGCTCAGGCTGTTGCCACAGGACACGAACAAGCGACTGCAGAGGGCACCGCGGCCATGCCGAATGCTGAAGAGAAAACCCAACCTGAGATGGAGGTGACCTCCTGCCTCGTTTAACCTAAAGGCATGGACACCCTTACCGGCCCAACTAGCCAAACGACGGGGAAACGGCCACACAACCAGGCCGTTAGCCGGACGACGAAACAGGACGGCAGCGGCGGAGACGAGCCACCGCCCAAAACGCCAGGTATAAGGAGATCGACCTTGAAGCTGCGGCCGAACATTACGGTCGATCCACGGAAGGCAGGTAAACCGCCTCCGTAATTCCATGCTGTCTAGTTCGAGTGGGGTAGGGGGGTTGGTGAGTGCAATGGCCGTCATCCTGAGCGCTAGTTTTTTAGAACCTTGCCAGGAAGGGGGGCCCAAGTTGCACTTGAGTGCCCTTTCCGGAAGGTCGAGCTGCGTCTCCTTTAGAGGCATTAGACGTGGTTATCGGCGCACCTTTATGAGCACTCATCCTTGTGTAACTGTGATGGGCACCATTATACCGTGTAGCCATGGCGGTTAATATTGAAGGAACGCTACGTGTAGCCACGTTAAATGTAAGAGGGCTCAGTGCAAGAAGACGGCAATGTCAGCTAAGTCGTCTCCTACTGGATAATGACTTGCATATAGTGGGAATCCAAGAAACGAAAATTGAGAGCCAAGAGGTAACCGACATAATGGTGTCCAATTTTCGTGCTCACTTTGATGTGTGCGTTTCTCACGCTGTTGGTGGATCAGGCGGCTGCGCTATATTCCTAAGAAATAATTTTGGCATTTGTGTGCAATCAGTGTTTTCGTGTGAAACTGGGCGTCTCTTAGTGGACGATTTTTGTTTTCATGATGTGGATTACCGTGCTATTTGTATCTATGCGCCGAATATTGAAACGGACCGTCGATCTTTCTTTGAGCGTCTTGAAGCGTACGTAAACTGTTCCAAGGTCGTAATACTGCTGGGAGATTTTAACTGTGTTTGCTATACTGAAGACCGAGCAAAATGTTCACGCGTTCGTGATAAGAGTGCCGAATTTCTAAACGCAGTGGTGCATGATTATGACCTGGAAGATGTGGGTAGTGTTTTTGCCAGCGGTACTCGCCCGCGATTTACCCACTTCCACGCTCGATTAGATAGATTATACGTGTCAGCCGAATTAGTGCCCTTATGTTGAAAATATGAAGTGCAAGCTGCAGCATACAGCGATCACTGTTTGGTAACTGCCACGTTCTGGAAAAGACAATGCAAACACACCTTTAACTGGGATCTTTGGAAAATGAATGCGCAGTTGTTACAGGACGATGTTTTTGTCGATGCCGTAGTGAAGGAACTAGAAAACCTGACTTCAGCTAAGCCAATAAGCTTTGCCATTCAATGGGAAAAATTGAAACAGAAAGCCAAAACATTGGCCATTCAAAGAAGCAGTGTCATTAGACACAAGCAGAAACAAATCTTCGCCAGCAACTGCAATTTTTTATCAGCATGGAAAGTGTCGAGCCTGGTGTGTATGTTCACGAATTAAAGAAAGTGAAAACTGAACTAGAAAGGATAGATAAAAAAAAAATACAAGGCAGCACTTGTGAGATCAAGGTCTGAGAAGTTGTGGGCGGGAGAAATTCCAACGAAATGAGCCTTATCAGACGAAAGAAGGTACGCATGTCGGAAGGAAATCCGCCAGCTAGCTAAAGGCAATCACGTTACGTGCGACAAAAATGACATCAAGCAAGGGATCGCCGATCACTTTAAAGCCATTTTAGGTCATCCGCGGGACGTTAAAGATAGCTACGAAAAAGAATTTCTCTCATTGATACCAAAGCTCGATGAAGAAGTTAGGACACGGCTGGAACTACGAATAAGCCTGAGTGAGATAGAGTGCGCAATAGATGAGTTGTCCATCGGTAAAGCACCTGGGCCCGATGGCTTGGGAGCCACTTTCTATAAAACCTTCAAGTTTGCATTGGCCCGTGTTCTTCACGAAGTTATCAGCGAAGCGTATGAGCGAAAAAGATTGCCCTTGTCCTTCACAACCTCTTATATCGTGCTAATTCCGAAGAGTGATGACGAGGAAAAACTTTTGTTGCCAGGGTCATATCGCCCGATAACTCTAGCCAACGTCGACTATAAAATATTCACGAAAGCTTTGGCCAAACGACTGCAAAGTGTAATGAAAATATTGGTAGGGGTGGCATTAAAGGCCGCAGTATCACAACAAATGTACACGTGGCTCGAAGTGTGCTTGACGGTTGCGATGCGATTGGCGACCAAGTCGCGATGATGCAGATCGATTTGGCAAAGGCTTTCGACCTCGTCTCGCACAAGGCTTTGTTCTGCATACTGGAACATGCGAATGTTGGCAACGTCATAACGGAAGGCATCATGATGGCGTACAGAGAATGCTCAACGCGCATTATTGTTAATGGGGAGCTCACCGGTAGCTTTCGCGTGCGCTCGTCTGTGCGGCAAGGATGCCCGCGGTCGAGCCTTCTATTTGCTATGTATCTAGAACCACGCTGTTTGGCGATTGAAAATGACGAACGCATAGCAGGCTATCGGCTGCAGGCAGCGCACGTAAAAATCTTGGCATATGCCGAGTATATCGCGATTTTCTGCACAAACAAAGCGAGCATTAAGGAGGCCACGACTGTCGTTGAAAAGTTTTGCGATTCAACTGGAGCCCAGATAAACTGGGATAAGAGTTACGGCTTCTGGCATGGTGGTTGGAAAGACACGCCGGAGGCCCTTTATCGATTGAAGTGGTAGTCATTACCAACGCAGTACTTGGGTGTGCCTCTCGGAAGTTACCGTGAACCTGAATCGTACTGGCTCGATCAAGTTTCGAAAGCACAGGAAAAGGCTGACGGGTGGAGAGGAAAGCAATCGTCAATGTTTTCTAGAGCCACTGTCTGCAACCTCTTTTTAGTGTCTAAGATATGGTACGTTATGGATGTGTTGTGTGCTGCGAGGGTAAGCGTACAAAAAATTCACCGAGTTTTCGCTATTTTCATTTGGGCGTCTACCTAGAGAGGATGAGTCGAACGAACTTGTTCCTCCCTGTCAAGAAAGGTGGTCCTGGTCTAGCTCATTTGTTTCTGCGACAAGTCATGTCACGTTTTGTGTTTTTACGGGATCAAAACCATCCTTTTCTCCGAACGGTGATACAGGTACGGCTGTGGAGACAAATACCAGCATTCATTGTTGCGACTGTTGAATGTTGAATCTACGTTTTTCACAGCGATACCTGTCAACTGTTACAAAGAAAAAACTATACAGAGATCTCGTGAACACGATGTTCCCTGCACCTTTGTACCGTCTTCCACACCCTGGAGGCCCAGGACAAGACGTCCTAAAGAGAGTGAAAAAAATGCCAATACGGCCGTCAGCTAAATCTTTCTTCTTCAAATTACACACAAACACACTTCCCGTTAAGACCTGGCTTCATGAAAAGGGTATATTCATCCCCTGGACCACCGACTGCTTATTATGTAAAAAACCGGAAACCATAGAACATGCATTCCTAGACTGCTGGGACGGCATCTTTCGCTGGTATGTTCTGCAGAGAACTTTGAAAAAACACTTACCCCTAGACACATATGGAATAAGCTTCTTACCGATTGATAACAACCGAGGATGTCCCGTATGACCTTATTATGGTCCTGAGCCTCCACGCAATGTGGAAAACTAGACTGCAATTCCAAAACGGAGACGTTGTTGTTCGACCGGTTCGGGAAAATGTCATTGAGAGTGTCGTGTGTGTGAGAGATGGTTTCAAAGCGCTGCCTGATCCACCACAATGGATCTCTGTATTTGATGAATTAGCGTTGTTGAAAAGATTTTAGCACCGTGTTCGCCAAAGTGTGGCTCACACGTTTTATCCTTTGTAATCCATGATTTAGAACGTCGAAGTTGGCAATAAAGAAAAAAAAAAAGCTTGTTGGTCTAGGGGTATGATTCTCGTTTAGGATGCGAGAGGTCCCGGGTTCTAATCCCGGACGAGCCCGTTATTGTTGGTCTTTTTAATGTCAGCCGGCATATAAATAAATGTTTAAATAAACCCGGAGAACACTATCCATTCTTTTTTTCAGTACGTTCCTATTCTCTTCTCAGCAGGGAAGTGATCAAAGATGACCATGTCTTCGTTTTTGCAGAGAGCCAAGATGTTACGATAGTGTAAACGTGCCGCAAGCGGGTAAATGCGTCGGCTCGTTGGTCTAGGGATATGATTCTCGCTTTGGGTGCTAGAGGTCCCGGGTTCAAATCCCGGACGAGCCCGTTATTATTGCTATTTTTAATGTCAGCCGGCATATAAAGAAATGTTTAAATAAACCCGGAGAACACTATCCATTCTTTTCTTCAGTACGTTCCTATTCTCTTCTCAGCACAGAAGTGATCAAAGATGACAATGTCTTCGTTTTTGCAGAGAGCCAAGATGTTACGATAGTGCCGCAAGCGGGAAAATACGTCGGCTCGTTGGTCTAGGGGTATGATTCTCGCTTTGGGTGCGAGAGGTCCCGGGTTCAAATCCCGGACGAGCCCGTTATTATTGCTATTTTTAATGTCAGCCGGCATATAAAGAAATGTTTAAATAAACCCGGAGAACACTATCCATTCTTTTTTTCAGTACGTTCCTATTCTCTTCTCAGCACGGAAATGATCAAAGATGACCATGTCTTTGTTTTTGCAGAGAGCCAAGATGTTACGATAGTGTAAACGTGCCGCAAGTGGGAAAATACGTCGGCTCGTTGGTCAACGATTCCACTTCCGGCTTTCAAGCGAAATGGTCGCGGGATGGCTTGCTCCCACGGAGCGGTTTCGGCGGTCCATGCGGGCCGCGGTAACAGGTTTTTTGCTTCTACTGCCGAAGATTATCAGGTTATTCTGCCCAATCTGCCATCCGGACGCATCGTCGCGAACACCGTTTTCATGCACGGCGACTCAAGAGCTCGGCCCTACGGTGTCGAAGACTACCGGGACACTTTGGCCAATCTAGGTGCGCTCCCCGACGTTTTGGCGTTGGGGGCGTATCAGATGAACCACGTGTGGGCTGTAACAATGACGAGTGCTGACGCCGCTCAGAAATTGCTCACCGCTGTCAACGTGAAGGTAAAGGATCGCCCATGTTTGCTCATCGATCCAAATAACCGGGAGGTTCGCTTTTAGGGGGGATGCTAGGGTGAAGGGTCAACTTTTGAAGCGCTCAACCAATTTTTATCAAATTTTCAGGGGTAGTTGATCGTGTTGTCATTAAAATATCTTCCAAATATCAGCACCCTAACGCAACGAGAAAGGAAGTTATAACTGGGAAATTGAGCAATCTTGTGTGTCAACTTAGGAAAACTATCGTTTACAAAATAATTAAAATATTCAAATTATTTGTCATTAGATCCGTTCTAGATGGTTTGTAGTGCAGGATAAGGTCAGTTGCACATTTTTTATGTCATTTCTGTAAAAGTGCCATCACTCTGAAAATGAAGTTTATTATTTTCGCTGTCATTACATGTCAAAGGTGTGCTAAATATTATATGTTGAAAAACACTTAGGCATCTGAAAAGTACTTTATCTTGTTCCTCACAAAATTTCCGTCTAGAAAACAGGTTGGAGGAAGCATTTGGTAAAGCAGTTTGGAAGTGATACTTTTCCTAAAGCTCTTTCTTTTGCAAAAAGTGCAAACTGAGAAAAATCAATTCAAAGATTTCAGACCATGGCATTTATTCTTATGATCAGAAAAATATTAATCAAAGTGCCCTGCTGCATATGTCGAGCCCTCCTCTTCAACACAACGCGGCTCTGCGGCGATCGTTTCAAGGCATCGGCTATTTTTTTTTTCAACTTTAGAGCTATCCATCGCTCCTGCCTGCGCACGTTAAATGGCTTGCTTCGTTGCTTCCTGAACGTGCTTATTCGTCTGGACTCCATGTTCAAGTTCGAGCTTGTCGAGAACTCTATTGATGCCACGTGCTCCTTCATTGAATTCTAGCACAGCCAGGGCTGCTGCGGTCTCCACTGTTCTCAGTGATACAAATTCTGTCTTCGGGCACCTTTTCCATAGAAGAGCATTCAAGGACTCGTTTGCATTCTGTGTCTGCATCCTTGAACATCGCGCAAGAAGCTCTGGCTTCCTAAGCCTGTTGTAGAGAGGCACCAGCTCTTTGGCAACATCTCTGCTGAAAGCTGGACGATGGGATCTTGGCACTGATGGCCTGTCCGCTGCAACTAGGGCTCTGTGCCAATTGTAGTGACACCAAGAGTCTTCACCAACTGGGCAAGCGTCATGTCGTGGGACTTCATCTGTTGAGCTGGAGTGAAAAGGCGTCACAAATACTTCTCGTTGCATTTTTTTTTACATCTGGAGCATTGTCTTTCAGGGCAGATGTATAGTAAGCGGTGAGTTTTTTTTACAACACTTTGTGTCAGCTTCCCCTTGCCTCCTAGACCTTTCGTCGTTTTCTCTAGTTTCTCAATTTCTCTTACAAGCGCGAAAAACAAACGTCCTAACGTGGGCATTCACTTTGCGTTTCGTTTCTTGCCCACTATGCGGCCGCGTCTGGAAAAATAGCATTCAGAGTCGCGTTCGACGGGAAATGCCCGCCACCAACTTGTGAAAAAAATACATTTTCTTCCTTTCTACTGCTCAGATAACTATCAAACTTGGTGAGAAGATTCTTTATTAAACAAGCAATTCAGAACAACTCAGAATAAAAAAACACATTTTTTCCACCGAAATCGGTATTTTAGCCCCGCATCCCCCCTTAAAGCTACACTGGTTGCTGCACGGCGTGACTGACGAAGACATTCGTGTGGCCCTGACACCCTACGGGAAAGTGTTGGAGGTGACGCGGGAGAAGTGGCGGGTGCAAGGCGTCACTGAAAAGGGCTCAACGACTCGCCCAGTTGGACTGCAATTGCATGGCGACGTCAAAGTCGACGACATTCCACACCAGCTCAAGATAGCCGGAGAGCTGACTCTCGTCGTTGTTCCAGGCCGCTCTCCGCTCTGTCTGCGCTGTAAGAGCACCGGGCACATACATCGCGACTGCAAAGTGCCCCGCTGCAGCCATTGTCGCCGCTTCGGCCATGAGGACGCGGATTGCCCAAAGACGTACGCCAGCGTGACCGAACCAGTCGAGGCAAACGACGCATTGGACCACCTGATGGATGAGGCAGACTCCGAGGAAACAGCAGGAGTGGGCCGAAACCCGACTACCCAAAATGGTACCCCGAACACTCCACAGGACGCCCTCCTTGAAGCACCAGGTAAGCCCGAAGCCGGGCTTCTACATGAAGCCGTGGAAGACCGGAGCAAGAAGGCTGCTTCAAGTAGTACCGGCCACACTTTTTCCGGCGGAGCTGTAGAGACTACTCCAGAGGAAGTGCCGATGACGGGCATCGATAGCGACAGTGCCAGTGCGACCGCAAAGCGGCCCCACGAAGCAGGCGAAAAGGAGAAGGGGCCCAGCGCCCTCGCAACGGACGAGCCGCCTGCGAAAACGACTGCCGTGCGGCGTCTTCCCCTTCGGCTACGGCCGAACACTTCGACGGAGCGCAAGACGGCGGAAACGCCGCCTTTGCCGCCCTGAGGACTGCACCGTGACAAGGCACCCAGGAAAAAAGCGCAGTAGTGAGGTGAGCGTCATGCCCCCGGATTTTCACCGCCTCGCAATGATGTCTATGGATAGGTCATTTCGTGTGGCCACTTTAAACGTACGTGGGCTTAACTCAAGGAGGAAGCACAGTCAACTGTACCGACTAGTTAGCGAACATGACCTGGACATTCTAGCAATGCAGGAGACGAAAGTCGAGGGCGACGACGAAACCGGGGGCATGGTGCGTGAATTCTTAGCTCGATACTGTGCTATAGTGAGCCATGCTGTGGGAACTTCTTCCGGGTGCGCTTTGTTCATCCGACATAGTCTTGGAGAAAAAATAGAAGCTGTGACGTCATGCCCGTCAGGTCGGCTTATTGTCTGCGATTTTTTATTATCGTCATTGGAATGGCGTGTTATTTGTTTGTACGCGCCGACTGTCGCTGAGGAAAGACGCAGATTTTTCGATCAGCTAAAGCAGTATACCCAGTGTAATAGGCTCCTTATTATTGCCGGTGATTTTAACTGCGTCCTTTCAGCCCGTGATAAAACTAGCGCTCGACCGTACAAGGATGCAAGCACCATTGCGCTAAGCGATATGATGAGGGACGATGGTTTGGAAGACGTGGTTGAACGTCTTGGTGGTGGGAGGACTACGCAGTACACCCACTTTCAGGCAGCCAGCCACGCCCGTCTTGACAGAGTGTATGTGAGCCTTGATTTGATACCCCTTTGTAAGGAGTACCATGTGAGAGCACTTTCATTCAGTGATCACTGTTTGGTCAGCTTTTTAGTAGCAAGCACGAAAGAAAAGAAAAAGGGCTTCGAGTGGCAACTATGGAAATTGAATTCGAAATTACTAAGCGACGAAATTTTTACAGCGGTCGTAATGAAGCAAGTTGAAGAAATGAATGCTATTGGTAACACAACATCTGGGGAAAAATGGGAGAACTTCAAGCAGGTGGTTAAAATCAAGGCTTTAGAGCGTGCGAGCGCTATATGCAGAGAAAAAGGAGCAGAAGAAAAACAGATGCGCAGGAATTTAGAAAAATTGATCAGTGAGGAATGTAGGATGCCCAGCATGTTCATGGACGATATTCGCGCAATGAAACATAAAATAGAGCAGTTCGATATCGAAAGATACCGCGGTGCTTTGGTGCGGGCAAGGGCTGAAAGGCTGATAATGGGAGAAGTACCATCGAAAAGAGCGTTAGGCTCAGAAAAGTGGCATGCGCGCTGCAATCAGATAGCGGAAATCGAATATTGCGGAAAAGTCGGCGACGCAGCAGAAGATATCGAGCGTGCTTTTTTCGAGCACTACAGTGGTTTATTCACCGACTGCGCAGTCGACCTTGATTGTTTTAAAAAGGACTTTTTGTCGTTGATGCCAAGGCTAGATGAAAGTACGAAAGAAATATTGGAGGAACCAATCTGGGAAGAGGAAGTGAAAAGTGCTATTGAAAGTATGCATCCGGGGAAGTTCCTTGGCCCTGATGGTCTAACCTCAGCCTTTTATAAATATTTCAAAGGTGCGATCTCACCAGCCTTAGCGGATGTATACAATGAAGCATTCCAGCTCAAAGTATTATCCCCGTCCTTCTCATCTTCCCACACTATTATTATACCCAAGTCAGAAGATCCCGTTGCATTGCGAAGAGTAACTTCTTACCGCCCAATTTGTCTCACTAACGGAGACTATAAGATAATGATGAAAATCTTAGCAAAGAGGTTGCAGAGTGTCATTGCGAAGCTTGTGGGGCCGCATCAAACGTGTGGCATTAAAGGCGGAACTATCTTCTCAAATATACACGTAGCACGCAGTATCCTCGAATGTTGCGATGCAATGGGTGCACGAGTGGCAATGCTTAAAATTGATCTCGAGAAAGCGTTCGACCGGGTGCCTCATGACATTCTTTTGTGCATTCTAGATTATGTGAATTTGGGTAGAATAATTAGAGAGGGGGTTGCCATGGCGTACCGGGACTGCTCGACGCGGCTTATTGTCAACAAGGTGGTGGGAGCGCGAATCCAAGTTAAGCGTTCGGTGCGTCAGGGCTGCCCTCTCCCGCCGCTGTTGTTCTGCTTGTATATTGAGTCTTTTTGTTTGAGTGCCCTGGAGAATGACTGTGTCCGCGGGTTGAAACTGCACGAGGTTGAAGTCCGCCTGTCGGCTTATGCAGACGATATTGCTGTGTTTTGCACTGATTCGGACAGATTAACGCAGGCTGTCAAATGTGTTAAAAGTTATTGTGCTGTAAGCGGAAGCGCGGTAAACTGGGGTAAGTGCCTGGGATTCTGGCACGGGGATTGGCGGGGGGCCCCAGACACTTTTGCCAACATGAGTTTCCTTACGACTCCGGTGAAATACTTGGGTGTTCCCCTTCAGTGCTACAAAGACAGTGAGTCGTACTGGAGGAGTGAAGTGGATAAGCTGCAGGACAAAGTAAACAAATGGAATGGCTGGAATTGGTCTATGTTTTCCAGAGCCACAATTTGCAACATATTTTTAGTGAGCAAACTTTGGTACATCCTCCAAGTCTTGCATTGCGCAAGGGTAAACATCCAAAAAATTCACCGGGTGTTCGCAGTGTTCGTGTGGGCATCGTCTTGGGAGAGATCAAGTCGCACCAATTTGTTTCTTCGAGTTCGAAATGGAGGACTTGGATTGTCACATTTGTTTTTGAGACAGGTAGTCAATCGCTTCTTTTCTTCAGGGACGGAAAAAACCCGTTTTTATACACTGTCTGCCAACTTCGCCTGGGCAAACACTTGCCCGATATGGTTGCCTCAGCGGGCAGTTTGCCAGAGGGTGTTTATGGTTTTCTACGTGAAGTTGTTGTTTCATGCAGGTTTTTCTCAGCGCGTTTTTCACTTCAATATTTGAGTGAAGTCAACCGGAAAAAACTGTACAAGGACCTGTGTGATGTTGTTCTTCCCATGCCTCTATATCGGTCTCTCTACAGAGCTAGCCATGGGCACAATGTTCTGAAGCGCGTTAATGCGATGCTAGTACGGTCAGGCGCTAAGACGTTCTTTTTTAAATTGCACTCCTGAACGCTGACTGTCAAACCGTGGCTGGCTGAAAGAGGTTTCTTTGTTCCTTGGGACACTCATTGTACAATTTGCAGGCAGGAGGAGAATTGAACATGTTTTTCTGCATTGTTGGGATGCTGTTTTCCTCTGGGATGTGCTCCAGCGCACAATCAAACAATATTTCCCCCTAGATGCGTATGGGATTCGCTACTTGCCAATAGAAAGTTATGATGGTACCCCATTCGATATGATCATGCTTATGGCCCTGCATAGCATTTGGAAATGCAGAATGGCGGTAAGGCACACCGATCTCGATGCAAGAGCGGCTCGCCAGTATTTTAAAGAAAGCATACGGAACTTTGTAGAGGAGCAAAAGTTGCTGGAGTGCATCCCAGAGTGGTTGCCACGTGTGGAATTATTATTGGCGATAAGGGAATTTTAGCACAAGCGCAGCCGCACAAGTTCTGCGGTCGTATTTAACATATTGTGAGTGTGCCTTTTGATTATTTGTGAATGTGTATTTTTTATCCGGGCCAATGACCGGCAATTAAAAGAAGAAAGCTCCTTGGTCTAACGGTATGATTCTTGCTTAGGGTGCGAGAGGTCCCGGGTTCAAATCCCGGACGAGCCCGTTATTGTTGCTCTTTTTAATGTCAGCCGGCATATAAAGAAATGTTTAAATAAATCCGGAGAACGCTATCCATTCTTTTTTTCAGTACGTTCCTATTCTCTTCTCAGCACGGAAGTGATCAAAGATGACCATGTCTTCGTTTTTGCAGAGAGCCAAGATGTTACGATAGTGTAAACGTGCCGCAAGCGGGAAAATACGTCGGCTCGTTGGTCTAGGGGATTCTACTTCCGGCTACCGTACGGTGCGGACGCAGAATGTCTTGCTCCTCAGGGGCGGTTTCAGCGGCCCAGCTGGGTCGCGGCATCAGGTTGAACGATACGACATCGCAGGAATACCAGATCATTTTACCACAGTTGCCTTCAGGTACGACCGTTACGGCTACTGTTTTTTTGCACGCTGATGTAAAGACAAGACCATACCGTGTCGAACATTTCCGAGATGCTTTAGACCGTCTGCAGCTCATGCCGGAAGTTGTGGCCCTAGGGCCGTATCAAATGAATCACGTCTGGGCGATAACATTCAAAGACGGAAAAGCCAAACAGAAGATTTTGACAGCCCCAGCCTTCAGTTTTAAGGAGCAGCGGTGTGCTGTCATAGACCCCTGCAACCAAGACATCAGGATGAAGCTGTATTGGCTTCTGCACACCACACCGGACGAAGACGTCAGAACTGCCCTGGCGCCTTACGGCACTATTAGCGATATATCGAGGGAGAAGTGGCGTGTGGCAGGCTGTAATGACAAGGGTTCCCACACGCGTCTAGTGTCCCTGCGCCTGAAGGCTGGCTACACCGTGGAAGACCTGCCGCAACAGCTCCGCGTCGGCGAAGACCATGCACTAGTGCATGTACCAGGGAGACCGCCGCTCTGCCTCCGGTGCCACGGCACGGGTCACATACGGCGCGAGTGCCGAGTTCCACGCTGCCGGCTCTGCCGTCGCTATGGCCACGACGATACCCAGTGTGTGCGTAGCTACGCAAACGTAACAGGGTCCGGTAGAAATGACACTGTGAACGAACACCTCATGGACCAGGTCGATGCGGAGGAAACAACCAGCGGAGGTAATGTTGCATCAAGCTCTGGCGGTAAGCCATTAACGCAACCCTCCTTTGAAAACGCTGAAGGAAAGGACGACAGCCAGGATAGCAAAGCCAACGAGCTACAAGAAACGGCAGAAGATGATAAAGTCTCGGACAACACAAGCGTTCCTGCGACCGTCATGGAAACCCATGAGTTCGAACTTAACAAGGAAGACGCCGACAAAGACGGAGGCAAAAGCGGCACTTCAGCTGTCTCAAAGAAGTCGCGTGAACGGAATGAAGACATCGGCAAGCGAGGCGAGGACTGCACTGGTGAGCCAGTCCTGAAGACACCAGTCATCAGAAGAAGTTCGCTTAAAGTAAAACCCAACGTGCCGCCAGACAAAAGGACCACACCGACAGTGACCCCGCGTTAGCGGGGTTGCTGACCGGAATAGCACTCGACGGTTGAACTGGGTCGGCCGAGCAGCGCTGTTCGTCGGCAATGTGTGCCGCCAAAGAACACGCTTCGGCCTCGTTTCACACAGCGAGGCCACTTCTTACAGAGCGGCGTGAGACTGTGAGTCTGAGTCCCAGAATCATGAATCTATCGCACTGCGGTCGGCTTGACCCCTCACATTCAATCTCTTTTAAATTACCGTCAGCGCTTCGGATAGGTACTCTGAATGTAAGAGGGTTAACGGCAAGAAAGCGACAAGTACAGTTAAAGCGTCTGTTAATTGAAAATGATATCGACATCTTAGCGTTACAAGAATAAAAAATTGAGAGCGAGGAGCAGGCTGGGACCGCATGGTTGATAATTATAAAGCAAATTTTAATGTCTGTGTATGCCATACCACTGGAAAGCCGGGAGGATGTGTCATCTTTTTAAAACGGTCTATTGGTATTATTGAAGAAAGTGTCACAACTTCTCATGATGGCAGATTAGCACTTTGTGATTTTTGTTTTCATGAAAAAAAATGGCGAATTATTTGTGTATACGCACCTAATACATGTTCTGACAGAAAATGCTTTTTTGATTACGTAGCTAATTCTTTAAAGTGTGACAGAATTGTCGCGTTACTTGGTGACTTCAATTGCGTTTGCATGCCTGAAGACACGGTTAGTAATAATCCAGTTCGTGACAAAAGTGCGCTACAGCTTCGAACTTTAACAGAGGACTGTGACCTTGTGCACGTTGGTGATGTTCTTCGCGGAAATCATGCGTAGTTCACACACTTTCAGCTTCAAAGCCACGCAAGGTTAGATCGCGTGTAGATTCACAAAGTATCGCAAAGTATCTTGGCTTTTTGTAGTAACTACATAGTGAAGCACGTTAGCTTTAGTGACCATAGTGTTGTAATGTTCCAAGTAGGTAATAAAAGAAAAACAAGTGCGTTTAATTGGGACCTTTGGAAGTTAAATGAAAACGTTTTGAAAGACGAAGCGTTTGTTAAACTGGTGAGCCAAAAGTGCAAAGAAGCTCTGATTAATGATACCACAAGCTTTACCGCGGTTTGGGAGAATTTTAAAACCGAAGTAAAAATGTGTGCAATTGAGAGGTCAAGTATCCTACGATATAAAGAAAAGCAAAAAGAAAACGAGCTACAAGCCACCCTGGACTATCTTTTAAATGCCGATAGCACGATACCCGGATTGTTCAGAAAAGAAATTAAAGAAGTGAAAAGACAGATGGAATCCATTGCCGAGGAAAGATATACAGGCGCCGTGGTAAGGGCACGTGCGGAACGGTTTTTGGTGGGAGAAACACCCACCAAACGCGCGCTAGCTGAAGAAAAGAGGTATGCTACCAAAAAGGAGATAAAAGAAATACGATATCGTGGCACGGTTTCGTCAGACCAGAAGATTATAGAACTGGCTTTCCTTGAACGGTATCGGAGCTTGTTGGGCAGTGAAGCAGAAGTGCAAGATCTTTTTGTAAAATATTTTCTGTCACTTATGCCCAAACTGGATGAGGACGTTAAAATTGGTCTTGAAAGGCCAATAGCAATAGAAGAAATTCAGAAAGCGATTGATGACCCCAGTAACGGCAAGACACCTGGACCAGATGGCATCGGGACTGCCTTTTATAAGTTTTTCAAAACAGAAATTTCAGAAATGCTTCACCGTACCATAACGGAGGCATATGACGCCAAACAAATGCCTATGTCTTTTAGGAAAAGCCATATTATACCGAAAACTGAAGACCCTGAAAGATTGCAGTCGGTAGAAAATTATAGGCCAATAAGTCTAACAAATGTTGATTACAAAGTGTATATGAAGGTTATTGCAAGAAGACTTCAAACGGTAATTACCGATACTGTTGGTGCACACCAAACATGTGGAATAAGAGGAAGAAGTATCTTTAGCAATATTCATACGGCAAGAACAATATTAGAGTGCTGTGATGCGTCATGTGGCCGTATAGCCATGATTCAGTTATATTTGGAAAAAGCATTGGACAGGGTGTGTCATAACATACTTCTTGCATTGCTGGATTACGTAAATGTAGGAGCGGTAATAAGAGATGGTGTGAAAATGGCATACAATCATTGCCAGGCTAATATCGTAATTAACAGGAAACTCAGCGAAGATATAGCCGTGCGTTCTAGTGTCCGTCAAGGATGTCCCGCATCAGCCTTGTTGTTTGCTATTTACTTAGAACCCTTTTGTTTAAGAGTGTTGAGCAATGAAAAAATAACGGGTTATCAGTTTTTTATCGCATGAAATAAAAGTTCTGGCGTATGCAGACGACATCGCGATTTTTTGTGAAAATAAAGAGAGCATGCAAGAGGCACTCAGTGACGCAAGAGCTTTCTGTAGACTCACTGGAAGTGCCATTAGTTGGAAAATGTGTCTAGGGTTTTGGCATGGGGAGTGGGATTCTAGGCCAGAACAGCTTGAGGGGATCAAATTTACCACTTCTCCGTCCAAGTATCTCGGCGTACCTTTAGGATGTCATCAGGAAAATACTGAACGGTGGACTGATCAAGTGGAACACGTTAGGACACAGACAACAAAGTGGGGCGGATGCGACCTGTCGATATTTGCGCGCGCAACAGTTTGCAAGGTGTTTCTCATGGCGAAAATTTATTATATGCTACAGGTGCTATGCATGTCGCGAACGTGTGTGCAAAAGATCCATAGAATTTTTGCTATCTTTCTCTGGAGATCGACTTGGGAGAGGACCGGCAGAATAAATCTCTTTCATTCTGTCAAGAAAGGCGGGCTTGGCCTTTCGCACTTGTTCCTTAAGCAACTTGTTTCGCGATATTTTTTTCTTGCGTGATCAAAGTGATGGCTTTCTACGTACGGTCATGCAAGTGCGCCTGCGTGAAGCACTACCACAGTACATTGTATCCTCTTTTTGTGCACCGCATTTAGCGGCAAAAAGATTTTTGAAAGAAGTTGTTTATGCTGCTCGTTTTCTTGAAGTGCATTTTTCTAGGGATTATTTGTCATCAGTAAGCAAAAAACAATTGTATAAGGATTTAGTTGATGTGCTATGCCCTGTACCTTTATATCGTGCAAAGTGTGCATTAGGACCCGAACGGCATGTACTGAAACGTGTTTAAAAAATGCCTATTAGAGCGTCAACTAAAACATTTTTCTTCTTACTGCAGAGTGGCACGCTCCCTGTTAAAGCATGGTTAAAAGAAAGAGGTATCTATCTGCCTTGGGGTGTAAATTGTATATGTAACAAGACAGAAACAATTGAACATATTTTCTTAGATTGCTCTGATTCAATTTTCTTGTGGGACGTCCTACAGAGGACACTTCAAAAAGATTTTCCGCTAACGCCATTCGGAATTCGGTTTTTGCCATTTGCGCAAACAGGGGACGTGCCATATGATGTTATGATGTTGGTTACAATGCACAGTGTCTGGAAAACAAGAATGGATTTCAGACACGAGCATGTGGATCCCAAGCCAGCCAAGATATATTTTGCTGAAAATATTTCATATGTTAGAGATGTGTTAAAGGCTGTTAACGAGCTACCTGTATGGTTGCCCATAATCGAAAAGTTATTGGAGCTTAAACCTTACTAACCAAGCTACATGGGACGAGCTGAAAGTCCCGTTTTTAGTATGTATCCACACGTGTCCAGTTATGTTGAATTCAGAGTTTTCGAATTCTTGTGTGACGTATAATTGACGAAATCCGGAAATAAAGAAAACAAACTCGTTGGGCTAGGGGTATGGTTCTCGCTTTGGGTGCGAGAGGTCCCGGGTTCAAATCCCCGACGAGCCCGTTATTATTGCTATTTTTAATGTCAGCCGGCATATAAAGAAATGTTTAAATAAACCCGGAGAACACTATCCATTCTTTTTTTCAGTACGTTCCTATTCTCTTCTCAGCACAGAAGTGATCTAAGATGACAATGTCTTCGTTTTTGCAGAGAGCCAAGATGTTACGATAGTGTAAACGTGCCGCAAGCGGGTAAATACGTCGGCTCGTTGGTCTAGGGGTATGATTCTCGCTTTGGGTGCGAGAGGTCCCGGGTTCAAATCCCGGACGAGCCCGTTATTGTTCTTATTTTTAATGTCAGCCGGCATATAAAGAAATGTTTAAATAAACCCGGAGAGCACTATCCATTCTTTTTTTCAGTACGTTCCTATTCTCTTCTCAGCACGGAAGTGATCAAAGATGACCATGTCTTCGTTTTTGCAGAGCCAAGATGTTACGATAGTGTAAACGTAGCGCAAGCGGGAAAATATGTCGGCTCGTTGCTCTAGGGGTATGATTCTCGCTTTGGGTGCGAGAGGTCCCTGGTTCAAATCACAGACGATCCCGTGGTTATTGCTCTTTTTAATGTCAGCCGGCATATAAAGAAATGTTTAAATAAACACGGAGAACAGTGTCCATTTTTTTTCAGTACGTTCCTATTCTCTTCTCAGCACAGAAGTGATCTAAGATGACAGTGTCTTCGTTTTTGCAGAGAGCCAAGATGTTACGATAGTGTAAACGTGCCGCAAGCGGGAAAATTTGTCGGCTCGTTGGTCTAGGGGCATGATTCTCGCTTTGGGTGCGAGAGGTCCCTGGTTCAAATCCCGGACGAGCGCGTTATTATTGCTCTTTTTAATGGCAGCCGGCATATAAAGAAATGTTTAAATAAACCCGGAGAACACTATCCATTCTTTTTTTCAGTACGTTCCTATTCTCTTCTCAGCACAGAAGTGATCAAAGATGACAATGTCTTCGTTTTTGTAGAGAGCCAAGATGTTACGATAGTGTAAACGTGCCGCAAGCGGGTAAATATGTCGGCTCGTTGGTCTAGGGGTATGATTCTCGCTTTGGGTGCGAGAGGTCCCGGGTTCAAATCCCGGACGAGCCCGATATTGTTGCTATTTTTAATGTCAGCCGGCATATAAAGAAATGTTTAAATAAACACGGAGAACAGTATCCATTTTTTCTTCAGTACGTTCCTATTCTCTTCTCAGCACGGAAGTGATCAAAGATCACCATATGTCTTCGTTTTTGCAGAGCCAAGATGTTACGATAGTGTAAACGTGCCGCAAGCGGGAAAATATGTCGGCTCGTTGGTCTAAGAGTTGGCTTCCGGCCACCGTAGTGTACGGACGCGGCTGATATGAGCTCCGTCGGAGCGGATGTAGCGGCCCACCATAGCCGCGGTACCAGGAATGAAATGTCGCAGGACTATGCAATCATTTTGCCCCCACTGCCAACTGGGTACGTTGTTCAAAATACCGTTTTTCTACATGCTGATGTAAAAGGTAGACCATATCGCGCAGAAGCTTTTCGTGAGCCACTGTTTCAACGTGTTCCGCCCACCGAGGTTCTTGCGCTCGGCGCATATCAAATGAATCATGTGTGGGCGGTTACCTGCAAGACTGCTGAAGGTGCCAAGAATTTTTGGCCGAACCGGAATTGACGGTCAAGGGTCGGAGATGTATCGTAATTGATCCAAGTCACCGCGACGTCCGTCTGAAGCTTCACTGGCTGCTCTACCATGTACGCGAAGAAGACGTGCGAAACGCCCTGAACCCCTACGGAACCGTCTTGGAAATAGGACTGGATAAATGGCGCCTTGACGGCTACAGCCAACAGAACTCCATGACACGCACAGTTGTGGTGCGACTGAAGGCTGACGTTACGTGATGATATACCACATCAGCTGCGCGTCGGAGGTGAGCTAGCCCTTGTCGTAGCACCCGGAAGAGCGCCAAGGTGCTTGCGCTGCCAACAGATTGGTCACATAAGAAAGGACTGCCGCGTGCCGCGGTGCAACGTCTGCAAACGCTTTGGACACGCCGTAGAAAACTGCTCGAGGACGTATGCGGCAGCTGCCATGGCCACATTGAGCACGGAAAAATCCGAGTTCACCATGGACGAAGCGGAAGCAGAAGAATGTCTGCATTCTGCAACAACATCAGGAGTACAAGGCACCAGCACCAAAGTAAGCAATCGGAAAATACTACCGCGAAAAATTTGACAGCCACTGTACAGGTAGAAATTACAGCAGACGCAAAAGCCAAGATACACCGCTCGGAATTCATCGAGGGTGGTGCCAACAGCGCAAGTGGAAATAAAGAGACAGCGGGAGTTCACCACAAGAGTGCCGAAGTGGACGCCATGGATTGCCGTGAAGCAGAAGACAGCAGTGCGCTGGGAAAGAGACCACGAGACGACGCCGGTGCAGAGACAAAGGACGCCAACAGCAGTGAACCGCCGACGAAAGCGTTCACCAGTCGCCGGCTGCGGCCCACCCCAAAGCCAAACGTTACGGAGGGGGAGAAGAGGGCGGCTAAGCTGTCCACTTGACAGCACGGCTAACGCACCGAGGGTGTACCCCAATATCGGGGCACAGACTGTTTGGTGAGCGCATCCTTTTTAAAGATAAAGATGGCTGTTAGACTTCAGAGAGCAGTTTGTTTCGTCACTCTAAATGTGCGCGGGCTTTCGTCTAGAAGACGCCAATACCAATTAAGTAGGCTATTTGCGGAACATGATTTAGACGTGATCGCCGTACAAGAAACAAAAGTACACAGGGAGGACGAAACTGATAGAATGGTTGCGCCTTTCAGCACAACGTATAATGTTTGTGTGTCACATGCTGATGGTTTATCGGGAGGGTGTGCAATTTCTATAAAAAGATCGATGGGCGCAGCTTAGACAAGTATAAGAAGCAGAGAGAGCGGACGCTTCGTGGTTTGTGATTTGTCCTTAACGAATTTCGAATGGCGCGTGATTTGCTTGTACGCCCCAAATCGTGACAATGAAAGGAAAGCATTCTTTGAAGAGATTGGCGGTTTCCTTGATTGTAGTAAATATGTGATATTAATTGGTGACTTCAACTGTGTGTGCGCGATTGAGGACCGCTCTAAACGTGTAAATTTGCGCGATCAAAGCGCACTGTTATTGACGGAATTTATTGCAGAGAATGGACTAGAAGATGTGGCCCTCTGCATGTCTAATGACGGGGTTGAGTTCACACATTTTCAGGGACAAAGTCACGCGCGTTTGGATAGAGCCTAGATCCCACTAGACCTTGTGATGTGTTGTGACGAATACGTTGTTATACCAGTGTCCTTTAGCGACCGCTGTTTGGTAAAATTCACGCTTGGGACAAAGGAAAAAATGCCTAAGTTCAACTGGCTCCTCTGGAAATTAAATAATAGCATCATGAAAGATAAAAATTTTTCTAGAAAAGTAAGTGAAGCGTTAACGATGCTGTATGAAGTTGGAAAAGACGACTGGGAAACGAGGTGGGAAGTTCTTAAACAAGATGTTAAATTGAGTGCTATAGAACGTACGACTATCCTTAATTTTGAGAAGAAACAAGACGAGAAGAAATTGCAGTCGCAACTGCAAGCACTATTAAAGGGAGAGAGTGTGAAACCGGGCTCGTTCACTGAAGAAATAAAAAATACCAAAAACAAGCTGGAACTTTTAGATAAAGAAAAGTACAGAGGTGCTATTATTAGGTCAAGAACAGAAAAGTTTTGGATGGGCTAAACACCGACAAAGCGGGCACTAAGTGACGAAAAGCAATATGCACAAAGAAAAGAAGGTAAGGAAATAATGTACAATGGCAGACTGACGAAAGAAAAAAGTCAGATAATGAACGCGTTTGCTGAACACTATCGCGATTTGCTTGGAAAACGTATTCCGAGGGCGAGTGGATTTAGTGAAAATTTCTTTTCTTTAGTGCCCAAGCTTGACGACGAAACTAAAAAAAGTTTGGAGGCCCCTATCGGTATACAGGAGATTAAAAAAGCTATCGATGACTTAAGCACTGGAAAGACACCTGGCCCAGATGTAATCGGAGCAGATTTCTATAAAACGTTTAAAGAAGAGATTGCCAGCGCGCTGTTCGAAGTTATCGAAGAGGGGTATAAAAAGAAGAAGCTACCACGGTCTTTCACTGAAGCGCACACTGTTTTAATCCCCAAATCGGACGATGACATCAAACTTCAGTCTGGGACGTCATATCGCCCCATTACCCTCTTAAATACGGATTACAAAATTTTCATGAAGGTGTTGGCCAAAAGAATGCAGAATGTCGTTCAAAACATTGTAGGACCGCACCAGACATGTGGCATAAAAGGTCGTAGCATTACGACAAATATACATGTAGTAAGAAGTATCTTAGAGATTTGCGATGACTTTGGAGACCGAATAGCAATGATGCAATTAGACTTACAAAAAGCTTTTGACCGTGTCTCCCATGAAGTGTTGTTCAACGTGTTAGAACATGTGCAAGTTGGAACTGTGTTTCTTGATGGATTAAAGATGGCGTACTCGCAGTGTGTAACATGCCTGGTAGTCAATAGGACGCTGAGTGAAGAAATTGACATACTCAGTTCTATCAGACAAGGATGCCCGGCCTCAGCCTTACTTTTTGCCATATACCTAGAACCCTTTTGCTTATCAATTATCCAAAATTCAAACGTGCACGGATTTAGATTACAGAGTACTGAAGTAAAGATCCTTGCATATGCCGACGATGTGGCCGTACTCTGTCAAGATAGGCATAGCATACGTGAAGTTGTTCATGCAGCCAAACAATTTTGTTCCATGACAGGTAGCATGATTAACTGGGATAAAACAACTGCGTTTTGGTATGGTAATTGGGATATGAAGCCTGATGTATACGTAAATGTAAGATGGGAAACCCGCCCACTGAAGTACCTAGGGGTGCCTCTCGAGGTTTATCGTGACAACAACAAGTACTGGAAGGATGAAGCAGAAACAATCAGGCAAAAAACAAAAGCCTGGGGTGGGCGGGAGCTCTCTATTTTTGCTCGGGCGAATGTATGCAACCTGTTTTTAATAGCCAAAATATGGTATGTGTTCCAAGTCCTTTGTATGTCGCGGGTGAATGTGCAGAAATTTCACAGGATTTTCGCCGTGTTTGTGTGGAGTTCAACCTGGGAACGAACAAGTCGCTCAAATTTATTCTTACCGGTCCGAAACGGTGGATTGGGTTTGTGTCATTTATTTATTAGGCAAGTTGTGTCTCGTTTTATTTTTCTCAGTGACCAAAGAAATGGCTTTTTACAAACAGTAATAAAATTAAGGCTGCGTTCACACGTTCCAGAATTTGTTGTGTCATCGAATAACAATATTTACCATTCTGTGACTGGATTCTTGCGTGAAGTAGTGCATTCTTTTCAATTTCTGAAAGTGCGCTTTTCACTAGAGTATTTGTCCTCTGTAAAACGGAAAACACTTCACAAAGACCTTGTCGACTGTTTGTTGCCAACACCGCGGTACAGAACCTTATTCATTGTCGGACCCGGACAGGACGTGCTAAGAAGGGTTAAAAAGATGAACGTAAAACCGGGAACAAAAACTTTCTTCTTTAAACTTCATTCTGGGACGCTCCCAGTAAAGCAATGGTTAGCTGATAAGGGACTCTACGTTCCATGGACGAGAAACTGTCTACTTTGTAAGACGCCCGAAACGGTAGAACACGTACTTCTTTACTGCTGGGACGCCGTATTCCATTGCGACATTCTGCAGCGCACATTGAAAAAGGACCTACGCATCACGAGTTATGGCATTCGTTTTCTGAGTGTGGACAATGAAAACGGCGTCCCGTACGACATGTTCATGCTGATAGCACTTCACAGCATCTGGCAGACTAGAATGGCGGTTCGCAATGCCAACCTTCACGCACGTCCTGTCAGGGAAAATTTCATTGTAAACGTGGATTATATACGCGCACTGTATAAAGCGCAACCAGAGCCTCCTGACTGGCTACCTCTCTTGGACGAATTGTGTAACTTGAAGAAATTTTAATGTGAGCACACCGGATCAAGACTTGATCCAAGTGTTTCCTTTTATCATTCATGTTTCTCTGTTTCCACCACCTGTAAAAGAAAACAGGCAATAAAGAAAAAAAAGGCTCGTTGGTCCAGGGGTATGATTCTCGCTTAGGGTGCGGGAGGTCCTGGGTTCAAATCCCGGACGAGCCCGTTATTATTGCTCTTTTTAATGTCAGCCGGCATATAAAGAAATGTTTAAATAAACACGGAGAACACTATCCGTTCTTTTTTTCAGTACGTTCCTATTCTCTTCTCAGCACGGAAGGGATCAAAGATGACCATGTCTTCGTTTTTGCAGAGCAAAGATGTTACGATAGTGTAAACGTGCCGCAAGCGGGAAAATATGTCCGCTCGTTGGTCTAGGGGTATGATTCTCGCTTTGGGTGCGAGAGGTCCCGGGTTCAAATCCCAGACGAGCCCGTTATTATTGCCCTTTTTAATGTCAGCCGGCATATAAATAAATGTTTAAGTGAACCCGGAGAAACACTATCCATTCTTTTTTTCAGTACGTTCCTGTTCTCTTCTCAGCACGGAAGTGATCAAAGGTGACCATGTCTTCGTTTTTGCAGAGCCAAGATGTTACGATAGTGTAAACGTGCCGCAAGCGGGAAAATATGTCGGCTCGTTGGTCTAGGGGTATAATTCTCGCTCTGGGTGCGAGAGGTCCCGGGTTCAAATCCCGAACGAGCCCGTTATTATTGCTCTTTTTGATGTCAGCCGGCATATAAAGAAATGTTTAAGTAAACCCGGAGAAACACTATCCATTCTTTTTTTCAGTACGTTCCTATTCTCTTCTCAGCACAGAAGTGATTAAAGATGACCATGTCTTCATTTTTGCAGAGAGCCAAGATGTTACGATAGTGTAAACGTGCCGCAAGCGGGAAAATACGTCGGCTCGTTGGTCTACATTCTGCTTCCGGCTCCCGAGCTGAACGGATCGCGGGATCATGAGCTCCAGTGGAGCGGCTTATGCGGCTGTTAGCCGCGCCAACAGGCTTTCGACATCGGAAGATAAGGATTACCAGATTATTTTGCCTCGGCTACCTACAGGTCGCATCGTGTTAAACACAGTTTTTTTGCACGGCGACACTCGTGTTCGCCCGTTTCGCGTAGAGGATTTTCGGGACGCGCTTCAATCTGTTGGTATGCTCTCTGACGTCGTCGCCCTTGGAGCGTACCAAATCAACCACGTATGGGCGGTGACGATGAAGACAGCCGAGGTGGCCCAAAAGCTGGCTGCACTGAAGGAGCTTCAGGTCAAGGGGCGTCGCTGCCTGGTCATCGACCCTAAAGAATAGCAGGTGAAGCTTCGTCTCCGCTGGCTTCTTCATGGTGTGGATGATGAAAACGTAAGGACAGCGCTGGCTTCCTTTGGCAAAGTCACGGAAGTAACCCGGGAGCGCTGGCGAGTGGATGGCGTTTCCGACAAGGGCTCGACGACCCGAGCTGTGCTGCTGCAGCTGAAGGCTGGACTGAAAGTCGACGACCTGCCCCACCAGATCCGCGTCGCCGGCGAGCTTGCGCTGGTCGTAGCCCCAGGTCGCCCCATGCAGTGCCTGCGCTGCTGGGGCTCTGGTCACGTTCGTCGAGAATGTAAGGTTCCCCGTTGCTCCCGGTGCAGGCTTTTCGGACACAACGACACGGACTGTGTACGTTCATACGCAGTAGCCGCGGGGTCGGCGGAGAGCGAGCCGTTGACATCAGACCACATGATGGACGTGACCGAGGCCGAGGAAGCGGCCAAGGGAGCTGGAAGCGGCAATGCGGTGGCAGAAGCGAGCGGGACGACGACGCCGACTAAAGGAGGACCGAATAATGTCCCTCCTCCCGACGAGCCAGAAAACGCACTAATCAGCGTCAGGGTGGCCCAGAAAGAAAATGAGAGCCGCCAGCCGGCTACTGATACTACGGAGGCAGCGGAAAACGACAACGTGACCCCTGCTAGCGCCCGCGTCGAAAGCGTCTCGGCACCGGTGAAGAGGTCCCTGCAGCAGGAGGAGAAAGTCGACGGAAAGGCCAGCGGTGACTCCGAGGCGCCGCCCGCTAAGACGCTACCCGGCAGGCGCTCCACCCTCAAGCCTAAGCCTAACCTGGAGGCTGACCGCAGGCTCACCCCTAAGCCGACAAAAGAGGAACTCGGACGACGGCCACCGGATAGCTACGGAGGCGTCTAGCGGTCAGCTAGACGTTAAGGTGAGCACCATGCTCCGGGCCTTCTCCCCTCACGTTTAAATCAGTAATGGCTACCAACCCGTCGCTTAGCCTCGGCACGCTAAACGTTCGAGGTCTGGCCGCCAAAAGGAAACAGAGTCAGGTGTATAGACTGCTAGTGGACCACGACCTCGACGTTTTAGCAGTGCAAGAAACCAAGGTAGACGGCGAGGAGGAGACCGGGAGCATGGTGCAAAGGTTCACGTACAACTACTATACGGTAGTGAGCCACGCCTTAGGGACTTCGGCGGGGTGTGTCTTGTTCGTGAGGAAGCTTCCAGGCCTGGTTATAGACGGTTACTTCTCGTGCTCTTCCGGTCGACTTGTCGTTTGTGATTTCAGCTATTGCGATGTCCAATGGCGCGTGTTGTGCATTTATGCGCCTAATACGGTGCAAGAAGGGGTAAATTTCTTTTTGAACTTGAAGCACCACTTCTCTGTGCACAAAATGATAGCCTGTGTTGGGGACTTCAATTGTGTATTGAACATCGAAGATAGGTCTACGCGACGCATAATTTACGACAAAAGCAGCGATATCATGGCGCAGATCATACACGAATTTGAATTAGAGGATATCGCTCAGTGTTTCGGGGCTGACCGAGAAGTGAGGTACACCCACTTCCAGGGAATAAGTCATGCACGATTAGAGCGTATCTATCTATCATATCATTTAGTAGAAAAATGCCAGTGCTATGCAGTTACTGCCGTATCCTTTTCTGACCACGGCCTGGTAAAATGCAGGGTGGGCCGCAAAAAAGAACGAAAAGAATTCATGTGGGAACTGTGAAAAATGAATGCTGAGCTTCTACAGGATGATACTTTTAACGAAACGGTAGTGAATGCTCTGAATTTTTTTGGAAAAGACAGTTCTATGAAGTTGGGCGAGGAATGGGAGCTGTTGAAACAAACTATTAAAATCAAGGCAATTGAAAGAAGTAGCATACTACGATATGAAGAGAAGGCAAGGGAAAGGGATTTAAAAACATTACTGGAAAAATTTGTGATGGTCGAATGCATGCAACCCGGCGCTTATCATGAAGATATGCGTGCTATTAAGAAAAAGCTCGAGGTTTTCCATGAAGAGCGTTATCGAGGCGCGCTCGTGCAGAAAGACTAGCCTGCGGGGAAATGCCTTCGAAAAGAGCACTGGGATTAGAAAAAAAGCACTCCAGACGCAAACAGATTGAGGCCATCGAATATAACGGGGTGTTAGTAACTGATATGAAGAATATAGGGCGTGCCTTCTTTGAACATTTCCAAAAGCTTTTCGCATTCAGGCCCGTCAACATGCAAAGTTTCAAGCACTTATTTTTGCAGCGAATGCCACAGCTGTCGAGTGACGTTAAAGAAACGTTGGAAGGACGGATAACTGAACAGGAAGCGATAAAGGCCATCGAAGACCTGAACCCTGGCAAGTCACCAGGTCCAGACGGTCTTTGCGCCGCTTGGTACAAATCGTTCAAAAGCCACCTAGCTCCTATCTTGACCGCAGTTTTCAATGAAGCATACGAAATGAAAATATTTCCACCATCCTTCGGCCAGTCCCATACAATACTAATACCTAAAACAGAAGAGACCGAGAAGCTCAAGCAACTTTCCTCCTATAGACCCATAGCGCTTACTAACTGCGACTACAAAATACTGATGAAGGGGCTGGCACGGCGTATGCAGTCAGTCATTAAGGAAGTAGTCGGCCCACACCAGACGAGTGGCATTCGCGGAAGAACCATCTTCACTAACATTCATAAGTTGAAGTGTGTGCTGGAGTGTTGTGATGCCATGTGTGATGCAGTTGCGATCCTCCAGCTTGACTTGGAGAAAGCGTTTGATTGTGTTTCTCACGAGATATTGCTCACCATCCTTGAACATGTTAATTTTGGCCACATAATCACTGAGGGGGTGACCATGGCGTACCGGAGATGCTATACGAGACTTATAATTAATCAAATGCAGGGGGCCCCCCATTAACGTGAAGCGCTCCGTTCGCCAGGGTTGTCCAGTCAGCCCGCTCCTGTTTTGTGTTTACATAGAAACGCTATGTCAGGCCATCATTGAAAATGAATACATTAAGGGATTTTGCCTCCAAGCAGCAGAGGTGAAGTTATTGGCATATGCTGACGATGTGGCTGTATGTTGTAAAGACACGCAAAGTGTATTGAACGCTGTGAGTATCGTCAGACAGTTTGGTAATGCCACTAATAGCTTCGTGAACTGGCAGAAATGTTTGGGGTTTTGGCACGGGGGATGGGCGTCCACACCAGACCACTTTTCGAACGTCACCTGGGTCACGACGCCAGTTAAGTACCTTGGCGCACCCCTTGATGCCTACAAGGACAGTAGCGAGTACTGGAACGAGCGGACAAAAGAAATAAAAGAAAAAGCCGACCGATGGAACGCCGGCCACCTGCCAATGTTCGCGAAAGCAACAGCGTGCAACATGTTTCTCGTAACCAAGATCTGGTACGTAATGCAGGTCCTACAGTGCTCTCGGATTAATGTGCAGAAACTGCACCGCGTGTTCGCTGTTTTCGTGTGGGCATCGAGCTGGGAGCGATGTAGCCGAGATAATCTCTTCCGGCGCGTGAAGGATGGTGGTCTGGGGTTGGCGCACCTCTTCTTGCGTCAACTAGTAAACAGGTTCTTTTTTTGAGACACAAATGACCGATTTCTACGCACCGTTATCCAAATGAGGTTGTCAAGATCACTTCCCGAATTCGCTGTAGGCACCGAAAGAATGCCAGGACCAGTTCGTGGTTTCTTTAGGGAAATAATTCAGAGTGTTTCCTTTTTGCGTGTTCGTTTTTCTAGTGCATATTTGTGGAGTGTAAAACGGAAAAAGTTATATCGTGATTTATGTGACAGTGTTTTGCTGGTACCCATGTACAGAGCCCCGTACAGTGGAGGCCCAGGCCTAGATGTATTGAAAAGGGTGAAGAAGATGCCAGTTCAACCATCCACTAAATCGTTCTTCTTTAAATTACACACCGGTACTCTACCTGTTAAAACCTTTCTTGAACAACGTGGGTTCTACATGCCATGGGGAACCCACTGCCTTATATGTAAAAAAACAAAGCCTAGATCATGTCTTCATCCACTGTTGGGAAGGAGTCTTTTTCTGGGACGTGTTATAAAGGACTCTAAAAAAGGAGCTACCTATAGATCCCCACGGAATCAGGTTTCTGCCAGTATATGACGACGAAGGTTTCCCGTACGACCTGATCATGCTTACGGGCCTCCACTGTTTATGGCGCGCAAGAATGGCGGCTTACCATTGTGACCCGGATGCCCGACCGGCGCGTCTATACTTTTGTGAATGCATGCAACCCTATGTCGAAGTGCAGAAGTTGCAACAGCCTGTTCCTGAGTGGCTGTCGAGGGTTGGACCCCTGACAGCACTAAAGGAATTTTAATCCGACAACGTCGTGCCACAGTAGCGGACGGCAACGAATGTAAATATTACTCTTCTGTGTTCCGTTTGTGCATTCATTCCTTTTTGCTTTTTTGGTCTTTGTTTATATCATTTAGGAATTTGAGTTGTGATATGTCGAGGACTGGCAATAAAGAAAAAAAAAAGGCTCGTTGGTCTAGGGGTATGATTCTCGCTTTGGGTGCGAGAGGTCCCGGGTTCAAATCCCGGTCGAGCCCGTTATTATTGCTCTTTTTAATGTCAGCCGGCATACAAAGCAATGTTTAAATAAACCCGGAGAACACTATCCATACTTTTTCACAGTACGTTCCTATTCTCTTCTCAGCACGGAAGTGATCAAAGATGACCATGTCTTCGTTTTTGCAGAGAGCCAAGATGTTGCGATAGTGTAAACGTGCCGCAAGCGGGAAAATACGTCGGCTCGTTGGTCTAGGGGTATCATTCTACTTCCGGCCACCGAGCGTGACGGACGGCGAATCATGAGGTCCAGCGGAGCGGCGATTGCGGCCTTCGGTGGCCGCGGAAACAGGCCTGAAGAAGTTCGAGATAGCGAGTATCAGATTATTTTGCCAACTCTGCCCACCGGACGTGTTGTTTTGAACACGGTTTTTTTTGCACGGAGACCCACGAGTGCGACCGTTTAGAGTCGAAGATTTCCGAGACGCGCTGACCAAGACCGGTACGCTCCCTGACGTGGTGGCTTTGGGGGCGTGCCAAATCAACCACGTCTGGGCGATGACTTTAGGCAGCGCGGAAGCAACGAAGCGGCTTCTCGCCTTCAAGGAGCTGAACGTCAAGGGGCGCCGGTGCCTTGTCCTGGACCCAGAGGACCAACAGGTGAAGCTTCGACTCCACTGGATGCTTCATGGCGTGGCCGACGACGACATTCGGACGGCGCTTGCGGCGTTTGGGAAGGTCACTGAAGTGACCGGTGAGCGCTGGCGTGTTCAAGGCGTCCACGAAAAGGGTTTAACCACGAGAACCGTGCTCCTAAAGAAGAAGCCTGGTATGGAGATCGAGGACCTGCCGCATCAGATAAGAGTTGCAGGAGAGCTGGCCCTCGTGGTCGTACGTGGACGGCCGATGCAGTGCTTGCGCTGTCGCGGCAAGGGCCGCGTACGCCGAGAATGCAAGATACCAAGGTGTTCGAAATGTAGACGTTTCGGCCACGGTGAGGAGGAGTGCGTACGGACGTACGCAGTTGCTACAGGAACTGCGTCGGCGGTAGATTCGGCGGACCACATCATGGACGTTGACGAAGCCGAAGCAGATGCAAAAGGAGCCGGGGAATGCGAGAAGCCTGCCGTGACTGCAAAGTCTTCGGTGACTGAGTGAGAAGGAAAAGAAACGATAACCAAAGAAAGCAAAGAAACGGCAACGATACGCTGAGAAGGAAAAGAAGACGGGAGGGCGACTGGTGCCGAGGGAGCACCAGAGCCGGACGTGTCTGAACCAGGGAACAGCCAGGAGCCCCTCGACCTGAGCGGGGGCCGAGCGTTGAGTGTCACCGGCACAGCGAAAATTAACGCACGCACACCGAACGCGGCAACGAAAAGGACCAGGCGGCGGCCGCTAGCAGCGAGGAGCCACCGACGAAAACGACACAAGGGAGGCGACCACTCTTCAAAACAAAGCCCAATGTAAGGTCGGAACGAAAGTCGCCGAAAAGCAGGCCTTGCAGCTAGGCCTACCTGGCCAAACAAGTGACCCAGGCACCAACAAAAGCGTCTAGCGACGTGCTGGACGCGAAAGGTAAGCACCATGCTCTCGGCCTCTTATCACCGCAGCAAAATGGCTTCCGTACTCACGCTTAAAGTTGCCAGTCTAAATGTACGAGGCTTAGCCACAAAGAAAAAGCAGAGTCATGTGCTGCGCCTTCTAATTGACCAAGATATCGATATGCTTGGTCTACAAGAAACAAAGGTCGAAGGGGAAGAAGAGACTGAGAGCATGGTGAAGCGTTTCACGTCTAGGTTTCACGCCGTTGTCAGTCACGCAGTTGGTACTTCTGCCGGGTGTGTCATGTTTGTCGAAAAACTGCCTGGTCTAGTTATTCAGTCGCATGTTTCACTTCCTTCAGGACGAGGAGTTGTCTGTGATTTCGTTTTTTGTGCTACTGAATGGCGCGCTGTCTGTATACATGCACCCACCGCAGTTGACGAGAGGACTGTCTTTCTTGAATTCATTAAGCAACACCTGCACGGAAAGGCAGCTCATTCTGTTGGGTGACTTCAATTGTGTTCTGAGCGCCGATGACAAAACTAGTGCGCGTACTTTCAGGGATAGTAGTACTGTCGTTCTTATTCGATTAATTGATGAATTTGCTTTAGAGGACGTGGGAGAATGCCTGGTGAGCAGGTGCCCAGTTAAGTACACTCATTTCCAAGGTACCAGCCACGCCCGACTCGACAGTATTTACGGGTCTGCATGTTTGGTCCCAAAGTGTCATGGCTATGACGTAGTGCCCGCGCCCTTCTCGGAACACTGCATGGTTCAATGTTTCATAGGTGCAAAAAAGCGAAGGAGCTGTTTTCAGTGGGATCTTTGGAAGTTAAACAACAAACTGCTCAATGATCAAGAATTCGCTAAGGGAGCGGATGAAGAAATTAGTAAAGTCACTGGAGGGGGAACACATGAATTGGGCCAGGAATGGGAACTGTGCAAGCAACAGATCAAAATAAAAGGAATTGAAAGGACAAGCTGCATACGGTACCAAGAAAAACTAAATGAAACGCAGTTAAAGTCTATGCTAGAAAAATTATTAGCTCTGGAGTGCAAGGCACCGGGATTATACATGGACGACGTTAGGAAAATAAAACAAAAACTATAAATTAATGAAGAAGAACGCTATCGTGGAGCGCTTGTGCGCGCGAGAGCTGAACATCTTGCCGTGGCGGAGACGCCCACAAAACGGGCGCTAGGGATGGAAAAAGCGCACGCAAGAAGGAACCATGTCACTGAGGTACAATGGGCGGGTCGCACCGCAACAGATAATAGAGAAATCGGGCAAGCTTTCTTTGAGTATTACCAGGCATTGTTCGATTTGCGTTATGTCGACCTGGACCGGTTTAAAGAATCGTATCTGCGGGCTATGCCACGACTAGACGAGGAACAAAAAGCAAGACTGGACACGGCCATTAGCGAGCAGGAAGTAGAGCGTGCAATAGATAATTTAAACCCTGGTAAATCGCCTGGGCCTGATGGCTTGGGTGCAGCGTTCTACAAAACTTTCAAGCAACAACTAGCTCCATTGCTGACTACGGTATTCAATGAGGCATATGAAATAAATGTTTTACCTGTGTCGTTTGGAACGTCACATACTGTACTTATTCCGAAAACCGACAAAGTAGATAAACTTAAGCAGGTATCGTCATAAAGACCTATCGCTCTGACAAACGTAACTACAAAATCTACATGAAGGTTCTTGCCAGCGGATTACACAGTGTTATAGGCGAAATAGTTGGCCCTCATCAAACGTGTGGGATCAAAGGCCGTTCCATCGTTTACAACATTCACAAGGCGAGGTGTGTACTTGAATGCTGTGACGCCACATATGCACGTGTCGCACTACTACAATTAGATTTGGAAAAGGCATTTGATTGTGTGCCACATTGTATTTTGTTTTGCATCCTGGACTACATCAATATAGGTTCGGTCATCCCGGAGGGAGTGAGCTTGGCGTACCGTAACTGCACTGCGAGGCTACTTGTTAATAAGTTGCTGGGGGCCCCCATAAACGTACGACGTTCGGTGCGCCAAATTTGCCCCCTCAGCCCTCTGTTGTTTGATATAAATATTGAGGCACTGTGTCTGAAGGTAATGCAAAGCGATGAAATTCATGGATTTAGACTACAAGCAACCGAAGTGAAATTGCTTGCGTATGCAGACGATGTTGCAGTGCTTTGCAGGGACAAGGAAAGTGTTAGCAAAACAGTTGAAAGGGTGTAGGGCTTCAGTGAGCTAACCGGAAGTCGGGTGAATTGGGATAAGTGCCTGGGATTTTGGCACGGAGAATGGCCTTCAACCCCAGAAACTTTTGCCAACGTGGCTTGGGTGACAACGCCTCCGAAGTAGTTGGGGGTGCCGCTGCAATGTTATAGAGACACTGATCCGTACTGGCGAGGGCAGCTGCAAGAGACGCGAGAAAAAGCGGACAAATGGACAAGCGCTCATCTATCAGTGTTCGCAAGAGCTACGGTGTGCAATATTTTTTTATTAGTAAGTTGTGGTATGCAATGCAAGTGCTACATTGTTCCCGAGTAAACGTGCAGAAGCTGCACCGTGTATTTGCTGTCTTTGTTTGGGCGTCCACATAGGAGAGATGCAGCCGCACGAACTTGTTTCGGTAGGTGAAGGCCGGTGATTTAGGACTGGGACATTTGTTTGTGCGACAGATTGTAAACAGGTTTTTATTTTTCCGTGATGTTAGAGACCCATTCCTGCGCACTGTGTGTCAACAAAGACTCGGGGAAGTTTTGCCTGAGTACGTTGTTACAACGCAATGTATTTCAAGGAGTGTTTGTGGTTTCTTTAGAGAAATTGTTCAAAGTGTCACATTTCTAAGTGTACGTTTTTCGATGCAGTATTTGAGTAGCGTCTCAGTAAGGTGCCTGGTGGTGGTCTCATGCGGACGGTGACCTCTCGGTGAGCGCATATTTCCCCTCATTTTTTAAGAGGTTCAATACTTACACGCATTTGTCTCGCAAACCATATTTATTTGAAGGGAATTTTCCACGTCTCAATAACTTCTCTCGTCGTATTCGAGTGCTGATTGCCGTGTTATAGTTTGTTAACGAAGCTTTCCCTCAAGTCTAAATATTTTAAGGCAGTTTGTCCTGTGCGTATCATGGCCACGCACGCTTATATCGCCTTCCGTTTCTCTACCACGGGTGCGCTTTAAAACCACGGCGCTGCAATTTTGCTTTCCTTTCCTTCCTTCTCCGCCTTTAAATTGGCTCTCTTAACTACTGCACGCAGAGACAAAGCAACAGCGCGCGCATTAGATCCCATAGATGAGATGAATATTTACAGTTATTATTAGGGTTATAATTATATTCGAGTGCTGATTGCTGTGCTATCGTTTGTTAACGAAGCTTTCCCTCATGTCTAAATATTTTAAGGCGGTTTGTCGTGTGCGTATCATGACCACGCACGCTTATATCGCCTTCCGTTTCTCTACCCCGGGTGCGCTTCAAAACCACGGCGCTGCAATTTTGCTTCAGAGACTTTCCTTTCCTTCCTTCTTCTCCGCCCTTAAACTGGCTCTCTTAACTACTACACGCAGGGACAAAGCAACAGCGCGCGCATGCGCTCCCATAGATGATATATATATATATATATATATATATATATATATATATATATATAGAAAATTATCAGTCATAGCTCTCGTAGTATAGCCCTCTGGGCCGGTTCCTTTTTTTTTCGACAATAGTCCTATTAGGGTTATTATAATTACACGAAGGTATTTCGCTCTCGTCAGCAGCAGTCCCTGAGATAGTTATTCCGGCGGCTAGCTTCCCACGCTATGCGTGCCGCCGTCGCACCTGTTTAAGCTTTTCCTAGACGCTAGAGTTACACTATGTACGCGCAACCTTGAGCGATCGGAAAAACACGTTTTCTGCTCTTGGCCGACGGAAATGGGGGGCTTTGTTTCCGGCCGCAAAGCCCTCCACGTCTCAGTAAGGTGCCTGGTGGTGGTCTCGTGCGGACGGTGGCCTGTCGGTGAGCGCATATTTCCCCTCATCTTTTAAGAGGTTCAATACTTACACGCCTTTTTGTCTCGCAAACCATATTTATTTCAAGGGAGTTTTCCACGTCTCAATAATTTCTCTGGTCGTATTCGAGTGCTGATTGCCATGTTATAGTTTGTTAACGAAGCTTTCCCTCAAGTCTAAATATTTTAAGGCAGTTTTCCTAGTCTCTAAAGCCGCTCAAGTTCGCTCTTCTCCTCGGGCGGCCATTTCTCCAAGAAAATATACCTTCCAACCACTCCACCATCGATCCACCATCGCGGACAACATCAGTCCCTTTCCAAGTAAGTATGAGGCTCGGAGCAGGAGTTACGGCACTTGAAAGTAACCTCGGGCCTGACGAACCAACCGACTGAGCTATCTTTCCGGGCAACATCCATGGGTCACGAGTTCAAATCACCTCTTATGTTCCTTTTTTTTCCCAGAAATTTCTTTCTTTTTTTCTTTTTTCTTTTTCTTTATTTTATCACTGTACGGGAACCCTCCTTCAAAAAAAATATATATATGGTCAATTATATATGGCCACACATGTGCAGGTCATAAATACCAGGTTCTCAGGCCGAGTGCCATCCGTGCGGTATAACCGAGCTCAGATTGGTCCACCTTGACTGATCAAATAGGGCACCATTGTAGGTGAAATGAGGCGCACAACTCCTGCGGGACCCGCCGTGGTTGCTCAGTGGCTATGGTGTTAGACTGCTGAGCACGAGGTCGCGGGATCGAATCCCGGCCACGGCGGCCGCATTCCGATGGGGGCGAAATGCGAAAACACCCGTGTACTTAGAATTAGGTGCACGTTAAAGAACCCCAGGTGGTCAAAATTTCCGGAGTCCTACACTACGGCGTGCCTCATAATCAGAAAGTGGTTTTGTCACGTAAAACCCCATAATTTAATTTTTTAACTCCTGCGGGGGAGGTAGAGTATCCGCCTCCCGTGCAAGAGGACCATGGTTCAAATCCCGGTGCCGCGCAATTCTCCACCGGAAAATAAAAAAAAAACGTGTGTTGAGAAAATTGCACAAACAGGCCTGGAGTGCGGCCTGATCCCGGTGACCAGAACCGGTAACGCACTCTCTCACCAGAGCAGGATTGGCCACCCTGGTGCAGTACTTGACCACAACCTCCTATATGAATACAACAATCAAACCCCGGCCCTCAGTCCCCAGCAGCCGCGAAGCAACTGACCACGGCGGCGGTCAGATCTGTGACGCTGCAGAGGGTGCTAAGAATACCTGGCTCCGGACAGGCCGCCATTGGAATCTGAACCTGGCAACGTTTAACGTTAGAACGTTATCTAGTGAGGCGAGTCTAGCAGTGTTATTGGAGGAATTGGAGGGTAGTAAATGGGATATAATAGGGCTCAGTGAGGTTAGGAGGACAAAAGAAGCATATACAGTGCTAAAAAGCGGGCACGTACTGTGCTACCGGGGCTTAGCGGATAGAAGAGAACTAGGAGTCGGATTCCTGATTAATAAGAATATAGCTGGTAACATACAGGAATTCTATAGCATTAACGAGAGGGTGGCAGGTCTTGTTGTGAAAATTAATAAGAGGTACAAATTGAAGGTGGTACAAGTCTATGCCCCAACATGCAGTCATGATGACCAGGAAGTCGAAAGCTTTTATGAAGACGTGGAATCGGCGATGGGTAAAGTCAAAACAAAATACACTATACTGATGGGCGACTTCAATGCCAGGGTAGGCAAGAAGCAGGCTGGAGACAAGTCAGTGGGAGAATATGGCATAGGCTCTAGGAATAGGAGAGGAGAGTTATTAGTAGAGTTTGCAGAACAGAATAATATGCGGATAATGAATACCTTTTTCCGCAAGCGGGTTAGCCGAAAGTGGACGTGGAGGAGCCCGAATGGTGAGACTAGAAATGAAATCGACTTCATATTCTGCGCGAACCCTGGCATCATACAAGATGTAGACGTGCTCGGCAAGGTACGCTGCAGTGACCATAGGATGGTAAGAACTCGAATTAGCCTAGACTTGAGGAGGGAACGGAAGAAAATGGTACACAAGAAGCCAATCAATGAGTTAGCGGTAAGAGGGAAACTAGAGGAATTCCGGATCAAGCTACAGAACAGGTATTCGGCTTTAACTCAGGAAGAGGACCTTAGTGTTGAAGCAATGAACGACAATCTCATGGGCATCATTAAGGAGTGCGCAATAGAAGTCGGTGGTAACGCCGTTAGACAGGAAACCAGTAAGCTATCGCAGGAGACGAAAGAGCTGATCAAGAAACGCCAATGTATGAAAGCCTCTAACCCTACAGCTAGAATAGAACTGGCAGAACTTTCTAAGCTAATCAACAAGCGTAAGACTGCGGACATCAGGAACTATAATACGGATAGAATTGAACAGGCTCTCAGGAACGGAGGAAGCCTAAGAACAGTGAAGAAGAAACTAGGAATAGGCAAGAATCAGACGTGTGCGTTAAGAGACAAAGCCGGCAATATCGTTACTAATATGGATGAGATAGTTCAAGTGGCTGAGGAGTTCTATAGAGATTTATACAGTACCAGTGGCACCCACGACGATAGTGGAAGAGAGAATAGCCTAGAGGAATTAGAAATCCCATAGGTAACGCCAGAAGAAGTAAAGAAAGCCTTAGGAGCTATGCAAAGAGGGAAGGCAGCTGGGGAGGATCAGGTAACAGCAGATTTGTTGAAGGATGGTGGTCAGATTGTTCTAGAGAAACTGGCCACCCTGTATACGCAATGCCTCATAACCTCGAGCGTACCGGAATCTTGGAAGAACGCCAACATAATCCTAATGCTTAAGAAAGGGAACGCCAAAGACTTGAAAAATTATAGACCGATCAGCTTACTGTCCGTTGCCTTCAAAGTATTTACTAAGGTAATCGCAAATATAATCAGGAACACCTTAGACTTCTGTCAACCAAAGGACCATGCAGGATTCCGTAAAGGCTACTCAACAATAGACCATATTCACACTATCAATCAAGTGATAGAGAAATGTGCAGAATATAACCAACCCTTATATATAGCTTTCATTGATTACGAGAAAGCGTTTGATTCAGTCGAAACCTCAGCAGTCATGGAGGCATTACGGAATCAGGGTGTAGACGAGCCATATGTAAAAATACTGGAAGATATCTATAGCGGCTCCACAGCCACCGTAGTCCTCCACAAAGAAAGGAACAAAATCCCAATAAAGAAAGGCGTCAGACAGGGAGATACGATCTCTCCAATGCTATTCACATGTTTACAGGAGGTATTCAGAGACCTGGAGTGGGAAGAATTGGGGATAAAAGTTGATGGAGAATACCTTAGCAACTTGCGATTCGCTGATGATATTGCCTTGCTTAGTAACTATCCCGGGCACGGCGGCCGCATTTCGATGGGGGCGAAATGCGAAAACACCCGTGTGCTTAGATTTAGGTGCACGTTAAAGAACCCCAGGTGGTCAAAATTTCTGGAGTCCTCCACTACGGCGTACCTCATAATCAGAAAGTGGTTTTGGCTTGTAAAACCCCAAATATTATTATTATTATTATTGCTTAGTAACTCAGGAGACCAATTGCAATGCATGCTCACTGACCTGGAGAGGCAAAGCAGAAGGGTGTGTCTGAAAATTAAACTGCAGAAAACTAAAGTAATGTTTAACAGTCTCGGAAGAGAACAGCAGTTTACGATAGGTGGCGAGGCACTGGAAGTGGTAAGGGAATACATCTACTTAGGGCAGGTAGTGACCACGGATCCGGATCATGAGACTGAAATAACCAGAATAAGAATGGGCTGGTGTGCGTTTGGCAGGCATTCTCAAATCATGAACAGCAGGTTGCCACTATCCCTCAAAAAGAAAGTGTATAACAGCTGTGTGTTACCAGTACTCACATATGGGGCAGAAACCTGGAGGCTTACGAAAAGGGTTCTGCTGAAATTGAGGACGACGCAACGAGCTATGGAAAGAAGAATGATGGGTGTAACGTTAAGGGATAAGAAAAGAGCAGATTGGGTGAGACAACAAACGCGGGTAAATGACATTTTAGTTGAAATCAAGAAAAAGAAATGGGCATGGGCCGGACATGTAATGAGGAGGGAAGATAACCGATGGTCATTAAGGGTTACGGACTGGATTCCAAGGGAAGGGAAGCGTAGCAGGGGGCGGCAGAACGTTAGGTGGGCGGATGACATTAAGACGTTTGCAGGGACAACATGGCCACAATTAGTACATGACCGGGGTAGTTGGAGAAGTATGGGAGAGGCCTTTGCCCTGCAGTGGGCGTAACTAGGCTGATGATGATGATGATGAAAAGGAAAACATTGTATAGGGATGTTTCTGACGCGCTGTTTCCAGTGCCGTTGTACAGGATCATACACTCTGGAGGCCCAGGTTGCAATGTTCTAAAAAGAGTTAAAAAAATGCAGGTGTCGCCGGGAGCCAAATCTCTCATTTTCAAGTTACACACTGGAATTTTAACTTTTAAGTCCTTTCTAGAGGAAAGGGGTTTATTTCTACCGTGGGGTTCCCACTGCCTTATATGCAAGCAGCTTGAGACAATAGACCACGTATTTCTTCATTGCTGGCAAGGGGTATTTTTCTGGGACGTGCTCCAAAGAACCATTAAAAAAGAATTACCGCTAGACTCTCGCGGGATCCGGTATCTGCCAACCGATAATGGGGATGGCGTCCCCTTTGACCAGATTATGCTGATGGGTCTCCACAGTATATGGCGCTCCCGAATGGTTGGCTAATATTGTGATCCGGACGCGCGACCAACACGTATGTATTTTCGCGAAGGCTTACACAGATTCCTGGAGACTTTGAAAGTGCAAACAGATGTTCCTGAGTGGCTGTCAAGGCTGCAGCCTTTGGTAGAGCTCCGCGAATTTTAAAGATAACGCCAGGCCTCAGTGGCCGTTAGGTCAGTTGTGCCTTCTGGCGCATTATATATTTTGTGCGCTTTTGTCGTATACTGTGTCCAAGACCGGCAATAAATAAAAGAAAAGCTCGTTGGTCTAGGGGTATGATTCTCGCTTAGGGTGCGAGAGGTCCCGGGTTCAAATCCCGGACGAACCCGTTATTATTGCTCTTTTTGATGTCAGCCGGCATATAAAGAAATGTTTAAATAAACCCGGAGAACACTATCCATTCTTTTTTTCGGTACGTTCCTATTCTCTTCTCAGCACGGAAGTGATCAGAGATTACCATATGTCTTCGTTTTTGCAGAGAGCCAAGATGTTACGATAGTGTAAACGTGCCGCAAGCGGGAAAATACGTCGGCTCGTTGGTCTAGGGGGAATCCACTTCCGGCCACTGTAGTGCACGAACGTGGCTGTCATGAGCTCCGTCGGAGCGGAATCAGCGGCCCAGCAGGGCCGCGGTTCTAGGTTTTTTGTTAACGAGGATCCTGATTATCAGGTGCTACTGCCTCAACTACCAACAGGGCGACTTGTTACGAATACTTTATTTTTGCATGCTGATATGCATGCAAGGCCATACCGGGCGGAAAACTTCCGTGACATGCTGTCGAGCATGAAGTTGCTGTCTGACGTTGTCGCCCTAGGGGCGTATCGAATGAGTCATGTGTGGGCCGTGACTTTCAAAAGTAGTGACGGAGTGAAAGAACTGCTGCGGGCAAAGGACTTGGAGGTGAAGGATAGACCATGCATCGTCGTCCACCCTGGAAATCAAGCAATGCAACTCAAGCTGCACTGGATGTTATACAACGTGCCGGACGAGGACATTCGTGAAGCCCTGGCGCCTTACGGCCGAGTCACGGATGTGGCAAGAGAGCGGTGGTGGGTGCATGGCCTTCAGGATAAAGGTTCTTCAACGCGCCTGGTCACCCTGATGCCGAGGAAGGGCTTGGAGGCGGACGACGTGCCTCATCTGTTACGGATAGCCGGTGAGGAAGCTCTCGTGGTGATTCCTGGAAGAGCACCGCTCTGCCTTCGTTGCCGCAACACAGGGCACATCCGGCGCGACTGCCGCGTCCCTCGCTGCGCACGTTGTCATCGTCATGGCCATGACGAGTCGCAGTGCGTGAGGACATACGCAAACGTGACGGGGCCGACGGCTGCAGATGAAAGCGCTGAACTTCTTATGGACGAAGTGGATGCCGAGGAAGCCTCTGCCTGGAGCGCCAACGAGGCGAAGGTCACAGCGACACAACCACCGAAACCGCAGGGGCAAACGACTGCCGGAGCGGTGGGTGTGCCAGGAACGCCTACGCGACCTGTGAGCAAGGGCTCGGCCGTCGACGTTCATAAGCAAGACATCGCGGCCAAAGAAACGCCTGCCGTTTCGACTATGGCATCAGCTGACAACGAAGCGATGGACGTTACCAATGCTATTTTGGCGGTCGGGAAGCGAACACACTAAGAATCAACAAGCGACGGCGGGAAAACTGGCAAACCGAACAGCGAGGAACCGCCGCCAAAGTCGGTGGTAACGCGCCGGCCGTCATTACGGCCGACGCCGAATATCCCGCCGGACAAAAGACCGGCGGCGCCGACGCCAAAGTAGCCGTAGGGACTTGTGCCTGCAAAGGCACTCAGACGCGAGCTTGCGAGAGCCCAACGCTACCGAAGGGTCGGGGAGGTCAGCTGCTGCTCAAGCAAGGTATTTTATGGACTGCACTTCAATGTGTCGCGAAACAGCTGCTCTGTCCGTTAGCACTTGTAGACGAAACTATAAGTAGACCTAGAAGTGCTACGTGTGATTATATACGTTTTTCTTTTATGCCTACCTTTCCCGCTTATTAACAATGGATTTGAAGAGGGGAATACGAGTTGCTACTATTAATGTACGCAGCCTCGCTTCAAGACGGAGGCAGTACCAGCTCAGCCGAGTATGCGTTGAAAATGAACTCGATATTATAGCTATACAAGAGACGAAAGTTCAAAAAGCGAGGAGCAAACAAACAAAATGGTAACAGCTTTCAGAACATATTATAACATATGCATATGTCACACTGTCGGCACGTCTGGTGGATGCGCTGTCTAGGTTCGAAGGGGTATTGGTATAAATGAAGATATGGTTACTGTGAGCGAAAGTGGGCGTTTTATTGTTCTTGATTTTCTTTTAGTAGATTACAATGGAGGATTATATGTGTGTATGCGCCAAATTATATCAATGAAAGATGTCGTTTTTTCTCGAATCTAGAAGAGTACCTTCGTTGTGACAAGTACATCATCTTTCTTGGTGACTTTAATTGTGTGTGCCATGCAGAAGATCGTGCTTAACGTAAATTCCCGCAGGACAAGAGTGCAGTGATATTGAACACCTTAGTAAATGATTACCACCTAGAAGACGTTGGTCGCCTTTTGGCCAGTACTTTGCAGCTGCAATTTACACAATATCAACGAGATAGCCAAGCACGACTTTGACAGAGCTTACATTTCGTTCGATCTTGTTCCTCTATGCGATAACTATGTCGTGAAGCCGGTGTCCTTTAGCGATCACAGTATAGTGTGGTTTGCACTCGGTGCCAAGCCAAAGAAGCCGCGGTTCGATTGGGCACTTTGGAAATTTAACGAAAAACCCCTAAGTGATGACAAATTTATAAACGATGTGAAGCACGAAATTAAAAACATGTTGAGTAATGAGAGTGTACCTTGGGCAGAAGTATGAGAAAACTTTAAGGTTCGCGTGAAAATGGTTGCAATTGAAGTAGGAACTGTTAGACAACACAATGAAAAAATGAAAGAAAATGAGCTCCAGAAGGAACTCAATTTTCTGATTTTCATGGACAGGGCGGAACCTGGAAAATTTAGTCAAGAAATCAAAACAGTTAAAAGCGCGATGGAAGCTATTGACACGGAAAAATATAGAGCAGTGGTTATTCAGGCACGGACGGAAGGACTGTGGATTGACGGAACTCCGAACAAACGCGCCATTGCCGATGAAAAGAGGTACGCAAGGAAAAATGAAATAAGACAGATTAATTATCGGGATGAGGTTACTTCCGACTCGAATATAATTGAACAGGCCTTTACCGAACACTATCGCAAGTTGTTCGGCGACAAAATCCTCGTGGGAGCTGAGTTTGAAGCAAGTTTCGTGAATGTTATGCCGCGCGTTGATGACGAGGTAAAAGCCAGTCTCGAGGAACCGATAAGCGTCCGAGAAATAGAACACGCGATCGAAGGACTTCCTGCAGGCAAATCACCGGGTCCCGATGGCTTAGGAGCCGCCTTTTATAAGGCATTTGTACCTGGGCTTGCTCAAGTGTTAGAGCATGTATACTCTGAGGCACATAAATATAAGCGACTGCCACCTTCTTTCAGAAGTGCACACATGGTTTTAATACCGAAAACAGATGACCACAAGGCGCTTTTATCGGTTGGGGCATACAGGCCAATTAGCCTTACAAATACCGATTATAAAATACTCATGAAGGTATTGGCAAAGAGTCTTCAAACAGTCATTACAAATCTTGTCGGTTCGCATCAAACTCGCGGCATAAAAGGCCGCACTATTACTACAAACAGCCACGTAGCGCGAAGCGTTCTAGAGTGTTGCGACGTTTTCGCTAGACGCGTTGCTTTGTTGCAACTCGACCTGGCTAAAGCCTTCGACCGTGTGTCCCAAGATGCTCTTCTTCTTGTTTTGGAATATGTTAAAGTAGGGAAAGTAATCTTAGATGGCGTCAAAATGGCCTACGACCAATGCACGAGACAGATTATAATTAATAAGTCCCTCAGCGAGAAGCTGTCACTAAGATCTTCCCTTAGACAAGGGTGTCCACTAAGTCCATTGCTTTTTGCATTGTACCTCGAGCCTTTCTGTTTAGCAGTGACACGCAATGACAACGTCCGAGGATTTCGGCTACAGCTTTCTGAAGTCAAGGTACTGGCATACGCTGATGACATCGCAGTCTTCTGCGAGGATCGTGATAGCGATCTTGAAGCTGTACGTCTTGTAAAGAAGTACTGTGAACAATCTGGATCCCAGATCAATTGGCAAAAGAGCATCGGTATATGGCGCGGTCATTGGGACATTATACCAGCTCACTTTGCAAACATCCGGTGGTCAACAACGCCAACTAAGTACTTGGGTGTGCCGCTCGAGCACTATAATGACACCGCAGAGTACTGGTCCGATGAAGCTGATAGAATTAGTGAAAAATCAAAGGGTTGGCTTGGCCGAGATTTGTCAATGTTTGGAAGCGCTTCTGTGTGCAATCTCTTTTTAGCAGCGAAAGTGTGGTATATTATGCAAGTGTTATCAATGTGTCGTTCAAGTGTGCAAAAAATGCATCGTGTTTTTGCCGTATTCATATGGGCTTCTAGTTGGGAGAGGATAAGCAGAACCAATTTGTTTCGTTCAGCTCGAAGTGGTGGGCTAGGCCTGTCGCATTTGTTTATCAGACAAATTGTGTCGCGTTTTCTTTTTTTTCGGGATCAGAGAAATGATTTTCTACGCACAGTAAGTCAAGTCCGTTTGGGAAAAGCACTGCCGCAATATGTTGTAACGACCAGTGATGTGAAAGGAGGAAGTATTAGGAGATATCTGCGCGAAGTGGTTGATTCACTTCGTATGTTGCGTGTGCGGTTTTCCATGGAATATCTGTGCTCTGTGACAAGAAAAACACTGTATAAAGACTTAGTTCACACAATGTTGCCAATACCATTGTACAGGTCTTTAAACTGGGGAGGCCAAGGAGATAATGTACTGAAACGGGTGAAAATTATGCCAATTAGACCCTCTCAAAAAACGTTTTTCTTTAAGCTACACACAAACACGCTACCCGTAAAAACATGGTTAGACGAAAAAGGAATATATGTGCCATGGACAGTAAGCTGCTTACTTTGTAAAAAGCCAGAGACCATTGAACACGTTTTCATCGATTGCTGGGATCCAATATTACATTATGATGTCTTACAACGTACAATTAAAAAAGAACTACCGATTACACCTCTTGGTATTCGATATTTGCCAACCGATAACGAAGGAGGAGTTCCGTACGATATGTTTATGCTCCTTGGCCTCCACAGTCTGTGGAAAACGAGAATGGCAGTGCGACACTCGGACGTCGATACCCGTCAGGCGAGAATAAACTTCATCGAAAGTGTCGCGTATATTCGGGAAATATATCGCGCCCAGAGTGAGCCTCCCGAGTGGGTGGCTATTCTTGAATAACTGATCAAGCTGAAGCGATTTTAATATAAAATGTTAGCCAAAGTATGGTTGACATGTTTTAGCATTTGAATGTGTTCTTCGTTTGTGCTGCAAACAGGCAATAAAGAAAAAAAAACTCGTTGGTCTGGGGGTATGATTCTCGCTTAGGGTGCCAGAGGTCCCGGACAAGCCCGTTATTATTGCTCTTTTTAATGTCAGCCGGCATATAAAGCAATGTTTAAATAAACCCGGACAACACTATCCGTTCTTTCTTTCAGTACGTTCCTATTCTCTTCTCAGCACGGAAGTGATCAAAGATGACCATGTCTTCGTTTTTGCAGAGAGCCAAGATGTTACGATAGTGTAAACGTGCCGCAAGCGGGAAAATACGTCGGCTCGTTGGTCTAGGGGTATGATTCTCGCTTAGGGTGCGAGAGGTCCCGGGTTCAAATCCCGGACGAGCCCGTTATTATTGCTCTTTTTAATGTCAGCCGGCATATAAAGCAATGTTTAAATAAACCCGGACAACACTATCCGTTCTTTCTTTCAGTACGTTCCTATTCTCTTCTCAGCACGGAAGTGATCAAAGATGACCATGTCTTCGTTTTTGCAGAGAGCCAAGATGTTACGATACTGTAAACGTGCCGCAAGCGGGAAAATACGTCCGCTCGTTGGTCTAGGGGTATGATTCTCGCTTAGGGTGCGAGAGGTCCCGGGTTCAAATCCCGGACGAGCCCGTTATTATTGCTCTTTTTAATGTCAGCCGGCATATAAAGTAATGTTTAAATAAACCCGGACAACACTATCCCTTCTTTCTTTCAGTACGTTCCTATTCTCTTCTCAGCACGGAAGTGATCAAAGATGACCATGTCTTTGTTTTTGCAGAGAGCCAAGATGTTACGATAGTGTAAACGTGCCGCAAGCGGGAAAATACGTCGGCTCGTTGGTCTAGGGGTATGATTCTCGCTTAGGGTGCGAGAGGTCCCGGGTTCAAATCCCGGACGAGCCCGTTATTATTGCTCTTTTTAATGTAAGCCGGCATATAAAGCAATGTTTAAATAAACCCGGACAACACTATCCGTTCTTTCTTTCAGTACGTTCCTATTCTCTTCTCAGCACGGAAGTGATCAAAGATGACCATGTCTTCGTTTTTGCAGAGAGCCAAGATGTTACGATACTGTAAACGTGCCGCAAGCGGGAAAATACGTCCGCTCGTTGGTCTAGGGGTATGATTCTCGCTTAGGGTGCGAGAGGTCCCGGGTTCAAATCCCGGACGAGCCCGTTATTATTGCTCTTTTTAATGTCAGCCGGCATATAAAGTAATGTTTAAATAAACCCGGACAACACTATCCCTTCTTTCTTTCAGTACGTTCCTATTCTCTTCTCAGCACGGAAGTGATCAAAGATGACCATGTCTTTGTTTTTGCAGAGAGCCAAGATGTTACGATAGTGTAAACGTGCCGCAAGCGGGAAAATACGTCGGCTCGTTGGTCTAGGGGTATGATTCTCGCTTAGGGTGCGAGAGGTCCCGGGTTCAAATCCCGGACGAGCCCGTTATTATTGCTCTTTTTAATGTCAGCCGGCATATAAAGCAATGTTTAAATAAACCCGGACCACACTATCCGTTCTTTCTTTCAGTACGTTCCTATTCTCTTCTCAGCACGGAAGTGATCAAAGATGACCGTGTCTTCGTTTTTGCAGAGAGCCAAGATGTTACGATAGTGTAAACGTGCCGCAAGCGGGAAAATACGTCGGCTCGGTGGTCTAGGGGAATGATTCTCGCTTAGGGTGCGAGAGGTCCCGGGTTCAAATCCCGGACGAGCCCGTTATTGTTGCTCTTTTTAATGTCAGCCGGCATATAAAGCAATGTTTAAATAAACCCGGACAACACTATCCGTTCTTTCTTTCAGTACGTTCCTATTCTCTTCTCAGCACGGAAGTGATCAAAGATGACCAAGTCTTCGTTTTTGCAGAGAGCCAAGATGTTACGATAGTGTAAACGTGCCGCAAGCGGGAAAATACGTCGGCTCGTTGGTCTAGGGGTATGATTCTCGCTTAGGGTGCGATAGCTCCCGGGTTCAAATCCCGGACGAGCCCGTTATTATTGCTCTTTTTAATGTCAGCCGGCATATAAAGCAATGTTTAAATAAACCCGGACAACACTATCCGTTCTTTCTTTCACTACGTTCCTATTCTCTTCTCAGCACGGAAGTGATCAAAGATGACCATGTCTTCGTTTTTGCAGAGAGCCAAGATGTTACGATAGTGTAAACGTGCCGCAAGCGAGAAAGTACGTCGGCTCGTTGGTCTAGGTGTATGATTCTCGCTTAGGGTGCGAGAGGTCCCGGGTTCAAATCCCGGACGAGCCCGTTATTATTGCTCTTTTTAATGTCAGCCGGCATATAAAGCAATGTTTAAATAAACCCGGACAACACTATCCGTTCTTTCTTTCAGTACGTTCCTATTCTCTTCTCAGCACGGAAGTGATCAAAGATGACCATGTCTTCGTTTTTGCAGAGAGCCAAGATGTTACGATAGTGTAAACGTGCCGCAAGCGAGAAAATACGTCGGCTCGTTGGTCTAGACGCGCATTCTGCTTCCGGCTCCCGAGCTGAACGGATCGCGGGATCATGGGCTCCAATGGAGCGGCATATGCGGCTGTTAGCCGCGGCAACAGGCTTTCGACGGAAGAAGATAAAGATTACCAAATAATTTTGCCTCGCCTACCTACAGGACGTATTGTTTTGAACACAGTTTTTTTGCACGGCGACGCTCGTGTTCGCCCGTTTCGTGTAGAAGATTTTCGAGACGCGCTTCAAGCTGTTGGTATGCTCTCTGGCGTCGTCGCCCTTGGGGCATACCAAATAAACCATGTATGGGCGGTGACGATGAAGACAGCCGAGGCTGCCGAAAAGGTGGCGGCCCTAAAGGAGCTGCAGGTGAAGGGGCGTCGCTGCCTGGTCATCGACCCCAAGGAACAACAGGTGAAGCTTCGTATCCACTGGCTTCTGCATGGGGTGGACGACGAAGACGTCAAGACCGCGCTGGCCTCCTTCGGCATGGTGACGGAAGTGACCCGGGAGCGCTGGCGAGTGGATGGCGTTTCCGACAAGGGCTCGACGACCCGAGCAGTGCTGCTGCAGCTGAAGGCAGGAATGAAAGTCGACGACCTGCCCCACCAGATCCGCGTCGCCGGCGAGCTTGCGCTGGTGGTAGCCCCAGGACGTCCCATGCAGTGCCTGCGCTGCCGGGGCTCTGGCCACGTTCGTCGTGAATGCAAGGTTCCCCGTTGCTCGCGGTGCAGGCTTTTTGGACACAACGACGCGGACTGTGTGCGTTCATACGCAGTAGCCGCGGGTTCGGCGGAGAGCGAGCCGTCGACGTTAGACCATGTAATGGACGTGACCGAGGCGGAGGAAGCGGCCACGGGAGCTGGAAACGGCAAAGTGGCGGCAGAAACCGGCACGACGACCAAGCAAGCCGAGGGAGGAAGGAATATCCCTCCCCCCAAAGAACCAGCAGCTACAGTCGAGAGCGTGAAGACGGCCCCGCAAGAAAATGAGAGCCACCAGCCAGCTACGGATGCAACGCAGGCAGAGGCGGACGACAACGCCACCCCTGCTAGCGCCCGCGTCGAATCCGTCTCGGCACCGGTCAAGAGATCCCTGCAGCACGAGGAGAAAGTCGACGGAAAGGCCGGCGGTGACTCCGAGGCACCACCCGCTAAGACGCTACCTGGAAGGCGCTCCACCCTCAAGCCCAAGCCGAACCTGGAGACTGACCGTAGGCTTACCCCGAAGCCGACCAAAGAGGAACCCGGGCGACGGCCGCCGGATGGCCACGGAGGCGTCTAGCGGTCAGCTAGACGTTAAGGTGAGCACCATGCTCCGGGCCTTCTCCCCTCCGGTTTTCACCAATAATGGCTACCAACCCGTCGCTTAGCCTCGGCACGCTAAACGTTCGAGGTCTGGCCGCCAAAAGGAAACAGAGTCAGGTTTACAGACTACTAGTGGACCACGACCTCGACGTTTTAGCCGTGCAAGAAACCAAGGTAGACGGCGAGGAGGAGACCGGGAGCATGGTGCAAAGGTTCACGTATAACTACTATACGGTAGTGAGCCACGCCTTAGGGACTTCGGCAGGGTGTGTGCTGTTCGTGAGGAAGCTCCCTGGTCTTGCTATAGATGGTTACTTCTCCTGTAGTTCTGGTCGACTTGTCTTTTGTGACTTCAGCTATTGTAATGTCCAATGGCGCGTGTTTTGCATTTATGCGCCTAATACTGTGCAAGAGAGGGCAAATTTCTTTTTGAGTTTAAAGCATCATTTACATGTGCAAAAAATGATAGCCTGTGTAGGCGACTTCAACTGCGTATTGAAAGCTGAGGATAGGTCTACGCGTCGCGTGGTTTGTGACAAAAGTAGTGATATCCTGGCGCAGATCACACACGAATTCGAATTAGAAGATATCGCAGAATGTTTTCGCGGTCACGGAGACGTAAGCTACACTCACTTTCAGGGCACAAGTCACGCACGCTTAGACCGTATCTATCTTTCATATGATTTAGTTGAAAAATGCCAGTGCTACACAGTTACGGCCATATCATATTCTGACCACTGCCTGGTAAAATGCACGGTGGGCAGGAAGAAAGAACGAAACAAGTTCGTCTGGGAACTGTGGAAATTGAATGCAGAGCTGTTACGGGATGAAACTTTTAACGAAAATGTAGTGGCTGCTCTGAATTCTTTTGGAACAGACAGTTCTACGAAATTTGGTGAGGAATGGGAGTTGCTGAAGCAAAGCATTAAATTGAAGGCAATTGAAAGAAGTAGCGTACTGCGATATGAACAAAAGGCCAGAGAAAAGGATTTAACAACATTGCTAGAAAAATTTGCGAAGCTTGAATGCATGCAACCTGGCGCCTATCAACAAGATATGCGCGCCGTTAAGAAGAAGCTCGAGGTATTCGACGAAGATCGCTTCCGAGGTGCGCTAGTGCGCGCCAGAGCAGAAAGGCTATCATGCGGGGAAACGCCAACGAAAAGAGCACTGGGGTTAGAAAAAAAGCACTCGAGACGTAAGCAGATTGAGGCTATCGAATATGAAGGAGTGGTATTAACGGATAACAATAATATAGGGCGTGCTTTCTTTGAGCATTACAAAGAACTTTTTACATTCAGGCCTGTCAACATGCACGATTTCAAGAAGTTATTTTTGCAACGAATCCCACAGCTGTCGAGTGAGGTTAAAGAAACCTTAGAACGACCATTAACAGAACATGAAGTGATGAAAGCCATCGAAGACCTGAATCCTGGGAAGTCGCCAGGTCCAGACGGTCTTTGTGCCGCTTGGTACAAATCGTTCAAGAGCCACCTAGCTCCTATGTTAACAGCAGTTTTCAATGAAGCATATGAACTGAAAATACTTCCACCATCCTTTGGCCAGTCCCATACAGTACTAATACCGAAAACAGAAGAGACCGAAAAGCTCAAGCAACTTTCCTCCTACAGACCCATAGCGCTTACTAACTGCGACTACAAAATATTGATGAAGGTGTTGGCACGACGGGTCCAGTCAGTTATTCAGGAAGTAGTCGGCCCACACCAGACGTGTGGTATTCGTGGAAGAACCATTTTCACTAACATCCATAAAATGAAGTGTGTGCTGGAGTGTTGTGACGCCATGTGCGATGCAGTAGCCATCCTCCAGCTAGACTTGGAGAAGGCGTTTGATTGCGTTTCTCACGACATATTGCTTACCATCCTTGAACACGTTAATTTTGGCCACATAATCGCTGAAGGGGTGACCATGGCGTACCGGAGCTGCTATACCAGACTTATAATTAATCAGATGTTGGGGGCCCCCATTAACGTGAAGCGCTCCGTTCGCCAGGGTTGTCCACTCAGTCCACTCCTGTTTTGTGTCTACATAGAAACGCTATGTCTGGCCATCATTGAAAATGAATGTATTAAGGGGTTTAGTCTTCAATCAGCAGAAGTGAAGCTACTAGCATACGCTGACGATGTGGCTGTGTGCTGTAAGGACAAACAAAGTGTATTGAATACTGTTAACATCGTCAAAAAGTTTGGTAACGTCACTAACAGCTACGTTAACTGGCAGAAATGTTTGGGGTTTTGGCATGGAAGATGGGCGTCTACACCAGACCACTTTTCGAACGTAAACTGGGTCACGACGCCAGTTAAGTACCTTGGAGCACCCCTTGATGCCTACAAGGACAGTAGCGAGTACTGGAAGGAGCGGACAAAACAACTAAAAGAAAAAGCCGACCGATGGAACGCCTGTTACTTGTCAATATTCGCGAGAGCTACAGCGTGCAACATGTTTCTCGTGACAAAGATCTGGTACGTAATGCAGGTACTACAGTGCTCTCGTATTAATGTGCAGAAACTGCACCGCGTGTTCGCTGTATTCGTGTGGGCATCGAGCTGGGAGCGATGTAGCCGAGATAATCTCTTCCGGCGCGTGAAGGATGGTGGTCTGGGGTTGGCGCACCTCTTCTTGCGTCAACTGGTGAATAGATTCTCCTTCTTTCGAGATACAAACGACCCATTTCTGCGCACGGTGATCCAAATGAGGCTGTCAAGATCACTTCCCGAATTCGTTGTAGGTACGGAAATAATGCCAGGACCAGTCCGTGGTTTCTTTCGGGAAATAGTTCAGAGTGTTTCCTTTTTGCGTGTTCGTTTTTCAAGTGCATATTTGTGGAGTGTAAAACGGAAAAAGTTATATCGTGATTTATGTGACAGTGTTTTGCTGGTACCTATGTACAGAGCCCCGTACAGTGGAGGCCCAGGCCTAGATGTATTGAAAAGGGTGAAGAAGATGCCAGTTCAACCAGCCACTAAATCGTTCTTTTTTAAATTACACACTGGTACTGTACCTGTTAAAATCTTCCTTGAACAACGTGGGTTCTACATGCCATGGGGAACCAACTGCCTTATATGTAAAAAAACAGAAAGCATAGATCACGTCTTCATCCACTGTTGGGAAGGGGTCTTTTTCTGGGACGTGTTACAAAGGACTCTAAAAAAGGAGCTACCTATAGATCCCCACGGAATCAGGTTTCTGCCAGTATATGACGACGAAGGTTTCCCGTACGACCTGATCATGCTTACGGGCCTCCGCTGTTTGTGGCGCGCAAGAATGGCGGGTTACCATTGTGACCCGGATGCCCGACCGGCGCGTCTGTACTTTTGTGAATCCATGCAACGGTATGTGGAAGTGATCAAGATGCAACAGCCTGTTCCTGAGTGGCTGTCGAGGGTTGAACCCCTTACAGCACTAAAGGAATTTTAATCCGACAACGTCGTGCCACAGTAGCGGACGGCAGCGAATGTAAATATTACTGTTCCTTGTTCCGTTTGTGTATTCATCCCTTCTTGCTTCTTTGGTCTTTGTTTATATCATTTAGGAATTTGTGTTGTGATATGTCGAGGACTGGCAATAAAGAAAAAAAAAAAAGGCTCGTTGGTCTAGGGGTATGATTCTTGCTTAGGGTGCGATAGGTCCCGGGTTCATATCCCGGACGAGCCCGTTATTATTGCTCTTTTTAATGTCAGCCGGCATATAAAGCAATGTTTAAATAAACCCGGACAACACTATCCGTTCTTTCTTTCAGTACGTTCCTATTCTCTTCTCAGCACGGAAGTGATCAAAGATGACCATGTCTTCGTTTTTGCAGAGAGCCAAGATGTTACGATAGTGTAAACGTGCCGCAAGCGAGAAAGTACGTCGGCTCGTTGGTCTAGGGGTATGATTCTCGCTTAGGGTGCGAGAGGTCCCGGGTTCAAATCCCGGACGAGCCCGTTATTATTGCTCTTTTTAATGTCAGCCGGCATATAAATCAATGTTTAAATAAACCCGGACAACACTATCCGTTCTTTCTTTCAGTACGTTCCTATTCTCTTCTCAGCACGGAAGTGATCAAAGATGACCATGTCTTCGTTTTTGCAGAGAGCCAAGATGTTACGATAGTGTAAACGTGCCGCAAGCGGGAAAATACGTCGGCTCGTTGGTCTAGGCATTCTGCTTCCGGCTCCCGAGCTGAACGGATCGCGGGATCGTGGGCTCCAATGGAGCGGCATATGCGGCTGTTAGCCGCGGCAACAGGCTTTCGACGGAAGAAGATAAAGATTACCAGATAATTTTGCCTCGCCTACCTACAGGACGTATTGTTTTGAACACAGTTTTTTTGCACGGCGACGCTCGTGTTCGCCCGTTTCGTGTAGAAGATTTTCGAGACGCGCTTCAAGCTGTTGGTATGCTCTCTGGCGTCGTCGCCCTTGGGGCATACCAAATAAACCATGTATGGGCGGTGACGATGAAGACAGCCGAGGCTGCCGAAAAGCTGGCGGCCCTGAAGGAGCTGCAGGTGAAGGGGCGTCGCTGCCTGGTCATCGACCCCAAGGAACAACAGGTGAACCTTCGTATCCACTGGCTTCTGCATGGGGTGGACGAGGAAGACGTCAAGACCGCGCTGGCCTCCTTCGGCAAGGTGACGGAAGTGACCCGGGAGCGCTGGCGAGTGGATGGCGTTTCCGACAAGGGCTCGACGACCCGAGCAGTGCTGCTGCAGCTGAAGGCAGGAATGAACGTCGACGACCTGCCCCACCAGATCCGCGTCGCCGGCGAGCTTGCGCTGGTGGTAGCCCCAGGACGTCCCATGCAGTGCCTGCGCTGCCGGGGCTCTGGCCACGTTCGTCGTGAATGCAAGGTTCCCCGTTGCTCGCGGTGCAGGCTTTTTGGACACAACGACGCGGACTGTGTGCGTTCATACGCAGTAGCCGCGGGTTCGGCGGAGAGCGAGCCGTCGACGTTAGACCATGTAATGGACGTGACCGAGGCGGAGGAAGCGGCCACGGGAGCTGGAAACGGCAAAGTGGCGGCAGAAACCGGCACGACGACCAAGCAAGCCGAAGGAGGAAGGAATATCCCTCCCCCCAAAGAACCAGCGGCTACAGTCGAGAGCGTGAAGACGGCCCCGCAAGAAAATGAGAGCCACCAGCCAGCTACGGATGCAACGCAGGCAGAGGCGGACGACAACGCCACCCCTGCTAGCGCCCGCGTCGAATCCGTCTCGGCACCGGTCAAGAGATCCCTGCAGCACGAGGAGAAAGTCGACGGAAAGGCCGGCGGTGACTCCGAGGCACCACCCGTTAAGACGCTACCTGGAAGGCGCTCCACCCTCAAGCCCAAGCCGAACCTGGAGACTGACCGTAGGCTAACCCCGAAGCCGACCAAAGAGGAACCCGGGCGACGGCCGCCGGATGGCCACGGAGGCGTCTAGCGGTCAGCTAGACGTTAAGGTGAGCACCATGCTCCGGGCCTTCTCCCCTCGGGTTTTCACCAATAATGGCTACCAACCCGTCGCTTAGCCTCGGCACGCTAAACGTTCGAGGTCTGGCCGCCAAAAGGAAACAGAGTCAGGTTTACAGACTACTAGTGGACCACGACCTCGACGTTTTAGCCGTGCAAGAAACCAAGGTAGACGGCGAGGAGGAGACCGGGAGCATGGTGCAAAGGTTCACGTATAACTACTATACGGTAGTGAGCCACGCCTTAGGGACTTCGGCAGGGTGTGTGCTGTTCGTGAGGAAGCTCCCTGGTCTTGTTATAGATGGTTACTTCTCCTGTAGTTCTGGTCGACTTGTCTTTTGTGACTTCAGCTATTGTAATGTCCAATGGCGCGTGTTTTGCATTTATGCGCCTAATACTGTGCAAGAGAGGGCAAATTTCTTTTTGAGTTTAAAGCATCATTTACATGTGCAAAAAATGATAGCCTGTGTAGGCGACTTCAACTGCGTATTGAAAGCTGAGGATAGGTCTACGCGTCGCGTGGTTTGTGACAAAAGTAGTGATATCCTGGCGCAGATCACACACGAATTCGAATTAGAAGATATCGCAGAATGTTTTCGCGGTCACGGAGACGTAAGCTACACTCACTTTCAGGGCACAAGTCACGCACGCTTAGACCGTATCTATCTTTCATATGATTTAGTTGAAAAATGCCAGTGCTACACAGTTACGGCCATATCATATTCTGACCACTGCCTGGTAAAATGCACGGTGGGCAGGAAGAAAGAACGAAACAAGTTCGTCTGGGAACTGTGGAAATTGAATGCAGAGCTGTTACGGGATGAAACTTTTAACGAAAATGTAGTGGCTGCTCTGAATTCTTTTGGAACAGACAGTTCTACGAAATTTGGTGAGGAATGGGAGTTGCTGAAGCAAAGCATTAAATTGAAGGCAATTGAAAGAAGTAGCGTACTGCGATATGAACAAAAGGCCAGAGAAAAGGATTTAACAACATTGCTAGAAAAATTTGCGAAGCTTGAATGCATGCAACCTGGCGCCTATCAACAAGATATGCGCGCCGTTAAGAAGAAGCTCGAGGTATTCGACGAAGATCGCTTCCGAGGTGCGCTAGTGCGCGCCAGAGCAGAAAGGCTATCATGCGGGGAAACGCCAACGAAAAGAGCACTGGGGTTAGAAAAAAAGCACTCGAGACGTAAGCAGATTGAGGCTATCGAATATGAAGGAGTGGTATTAACGGATAACAATAATATAGGGCGTGCTTTCTTTGAGCATTACAAAGAACTTTTTACATTCAGGCCTGTCAACATGCACGATTTCAAGAAGTTATTTTTGCAACGAATCCCACAGCTGTCGAGTGAGGTTAAAGAAACCTTAGAACGACCATTAACAGAACATGAAGTGATGAAAGCCATCGAAGACCTGAATCCTGGGAAGTCGCCAGGTCCAGACGGTCTTTGTGCCGCTTGGTACAAATCGTTCAAGAGCCACCTAGCTCCTATGTTAACAGCAGTTTTCAATGAAGCATATGAACTGAAAATACTTCCACCATCCTTTGGCCAGTCCCATACAGTACTAATACCGAAAACAGAAGAGACCGAAAAGCTCAAGCAACTTTCCTCCTACAGACCCATAGCGCTTACTAACTGCGACTACAAAATATTGATGAAGGTGTTGGCACGACGGGTCCAGTCAGTTATTCAGGAAGTAGTCGGCCCACACCAGACGTGTGGTATTCGTGGAAGAACCATTTTCACTAACATCCATAAAATGAAGTGTGTGCTGGAGTGTTGTGACGCCATGTGCGATGCAGTAGCCATCCTCCAGCTAGACTTGGAGAAGGCGTTTGATTGCGTTTCTCACGACATATTGCTTACCATCCTTGAACACGTTAATTTTGGCCACATAATCGCTGAAGGGGTGACCATGGCGTACCGGAGCTGCTATACCAGACTTATAATTAATCAGATGTTGGGGGCCCCCATTAACGTGAAGCGCTCCGTTCGCCAGGGTTGTCCACTCAGTCCACTCCTGTTTTGTGTCTACATAGAAACGCTATGTCTGGCCATCATTGAAAATGAATGTATTAAGGGGTTTAGTCTTCAATCAGCAGAAGTGAAGCTACTAGCATACGCTGACGATGTGGCTGTGTGCTGTAAGGACAAACAAAGTGTATTGAATACTGTTAACATCGTCAAAAAGTTTGGTAACGTCACTAACAGCTACGTTAACTGGCAGAAATGTTTGGGGTTTTGGCATGGAAGATGGGCGTCTACACCAGACCACTTTTCGAACGTAAACTGGGTCACGACGCCAGTTAAGTACCTTGGAGCACCCCTTGATGCCTACAAGGACAGTAGCGAGTACTGGAAGGAGCGGACAAAACAACTAAAAGAAAAAGCCGACCGATGGAACGCCTGTTACTTGTCAATATTCGCGAGAGCTACAGCGTGCAACATGTTTCTCGTGACAAAGATCTGGTACGTAATGCAGGTACTACAGTGCTCTCGTATTAATGTGCAGAAACTGCACCGCGTGTTCGCTGTATTCGTGTGGGCATCGAGCTGGGAGCGATGTAGCCGAGATAATCTCTTCCGGCGCGTGAAGGATGGTGGTCTGGGGTTGGCGCACCTCTTCTTGCGTCAACTGGTGAATAGATTCTCCTTCTTTCGAGATACAAACGACCCATTTCTGCGCACGGTGATCCAAATGAGGCTGTCAAGATCACTTCCTGAATTCATTGTTGGTACGGAAATAATGCCAGGACCAGTCCGTGGTTTCTTTCGGGAAATAGTTCAGAGTGTTTCCTTTTTGCGTGTTCGTTTTTCAAGTGCATATTTGTGGAGTGTAAAACGGAAAAAGTTATATCGTGATTTATGTGACAGTGTTTTGCTGGTACCTATGTACAGAGCCCCGTACAGTGGAGGCCCAGGCCTAGATGTATTGAAAAGGGTGAAGAAGATGCCAGTTCAACCAGCCACTAAATCGTTCTTTTTTAAATTACACACTGGTACTGTACCTGTTAAAATCTTCCTTGAACAACGTGGGTTCTACATGCCATGGGGAACCAACTGCCTTATATGTAAAAAAACAGAAAGCATAGATCACGTCTTCATCCACTGTTGGGAAGGGGTCTTTTTCTGGGACGTGTTACAAAGGACTCTAAAAAAGGAGCTACCTATAGATCCCCACGGAATCAGGTTTCTGCCAGTATATGACGACGAAGGTTTCCCGTACGACCTGATCATGCTTACGGGCCTCCACTGTTTATGGCGCGCAAGAATGGCGGGTTACCATTGTGACCCGGATGCCCGACCGGCGCGTCTGTACTTTTGTGAATCCATGCAACGGTATGTGGAAGTGATGAAGATGCAACAGCCTGTTCCTGAGTGGCTGTCGAGGGTTGAACCCCTTACAGCACTAAAGGAATTTTAATCCGACAACGTCGTGCCACAGTAGCGGACGGCAGCGAATGTAAATATTACTGTTCCTTGTTCCGTTTGTGTATTCATCCCTTTTTGCTTCTTTGGTCTTTGTTTATATCATTTAGGAATTTGTGTTGTGATATGTCGAGGTCTGGCAATAAAAAAAAAAAAAAAAAAAAGGCTCGTTGGTCTAGGGGTATGATTCTCGCTTAGGGTGCGAGAGGTCCCGGGTTCAAATCCCGGACGAGCCCGTTATTATTGCTCTTTTTAATGTCAGCCGGCATATAAAGCAATGTTTAAATAAACCCGGACAACACTATCCGTTCTCTCTTTCAGTACGTTCCTATTCTCTTCTCAGCACGGAAGTGATCAAAGATGACCATGTCTTCGTTTTTGCAGAGAGCCAAGATGTTACGATAGTGTAAACGTGCCGCAAGCGAGAAAGTACGTCGGCTCGTTGGTCTAGGGGTATGATTCTCGCTTAGGGTGCGAGAGGTCCCGGGTTCAAATCCCGGACGAGCCCGTTATTATTGCTCTTTTTAATGTCAGCCGGCATATAAAGCAATGTTTAAATAAACCCGGACAACACTATCCGTTCTTTCTTTCAGTACGTTCCTATTCTCTTCTCAGCACGGAAGTGATCAAAGATGACCATGTCTTCGTTTTTGCAGAGAGCCAAGATGTTGCGATAGTGTAAGGGTGCCGCAAGCGGGAAAATACGTCGGCTCGTTGGTCTAGGGGTATGATTCTCGCTTAGGGTGCGAGAGGTCCCGGGTTCAAATCCCGGACGAGCCCGTTATTATTGCTCTTTTTAATGTCAGCCGGCATATAAAGCAATGTTTAAATAAACCCGGACAACACTATCCGTTCTTTCTTTCAGTACGTTCCTATTCTCTTCTCAGCACGGAAGTGATCAAAGATGACCATGTCTTCGTTTTTGCAGAGAGCCAAGATGTTACGATAGTGTAAACGTGCCGCAAGCGGGAAAATACGTCGGCTCGTTGGTCTAGGTGTATGATTCTCGCTTAGGGTGCGAGAGGTCCCGGGTTCAAATCCCGGACGAGCCCGTTATTATTGCTCTTTTTAATGTCAGCCGGCATATAAAGCAATGTTTAAATAAACCCGGACAACACTATCCGTTCTTTCTTTCAGTACGTTCCTATTCTCTTCTCAGCACGGAAGTGATCAAAGATGACCATGTCTTCGTTTTTGCAGAGAGCCAAGATGTTACGATAGTGTAAACGTGCCGCAAGCGAGAAAATACGTCGGCTCGTTGGTCTAGGGGTATTATTCTCGCTTAGGGTGCGAGAGGTCCCGGGTTCAAATCCCGGACGAGCCCGTTATTATTGCTCTTTTTAATGTCAGCCGGCATATAAAGCAATGTTTAAATAAACCCGGACAACACTATCCGTTCTTTCTTTCAGTACGTTCCTATTCTCTTCTCAGCACGGAAGTGATCAAAGACGACCATGTCTTCGTTTTTGCAGAGAGCCAAGATGTTACGATAGTGTAAACGTGCCGCAAGCGGGAAAATACGTCGGCTCGTTGGTCTAGGGGTATGATTCTTGCTTAGGGTGCGATAGGTCCCGGGTTCATATCCCGGACGAGCCCGTTATTATTGCTCTTTTTAATGTCAGCCGGCATATAAAGCAATGTTTAAATAAACCCGGACAACACTATCCGTTCTTTCTTTCAGTACGTTCCTATTCTCAGCACGGAAGTGATCAAAGATGACCATGTCTTCGTTTTTGCAGAGAGCCAAGATGTTCCGATAGTGTAAACGTGCCGCAAGCGAGAAAGTACGTCGGCTCGTTGGTCTAGGGATTCGGCTTTCTGCCGCGCTAGCGAGCGGACGTGCCGATCATGAGCTGCGTAGGAGCGGCTTCAGCGGCCCAGCAGGGCCGCGGTACCAGGAGTTTTGCCTCAGAAGACCCGGAATACCAAGTTTTGCTGCCTCAATTGCCGACAGGTCGGATAGTTTTAAATACAGTTTTTCTGCATGCGGATGTGCGTGCCAGGCCGTATCGTGTGGAACATTTCCGAGATGCGTTGGCTAGCTTAGGCCTACTTGCTGATGTCATCGCCCTAGGGGCGTATCAGATGAGCCACGTTTGGGCGGTTACTTTCAAGAGCGACGAAGGCGTGAAAAAGCTTTCAAGCGCCAAGAACCTCAAGGTGAATGAACATCGGTGCATTGTCGTTGATCCTGCCAATCAGGCCGTGCGGCTGAAGTTGCATTGGATGCTTCATAACGTGTCGGACGAGGATATACGGACAGCCCTGTTACCGTTCGGAAAAGTCACGGACGTTTTCCATGAAAAGTGGCGTGTTCAAGGAGTTCAAGATAAAGCATCGTCGACACGGGCGGTGTCCCTGGTTCTGAAGACGGGTATGACCGTAGAAGACCTGCCCCATCAACTTCGTGTAGCTGGTGAGCAGACCCTAGTTGTGGTACCGGGCAGAGCACCCCTTTGCCTGAAGTGCCGAAACACCGGACATGTCCGACGTGACTGCCGCGTCCCGAAATGTGCAGTATGCCGTCGCTACGGCCACCAGGATACGGAATGTGTTAAGACTTACGCATCCGTCGCAGGACCTGCGCTTCGAGAGGACGTGGCTGACCTGTTAATGGATGAGGCTGACGTTGATGAGGCTTCCCGCGTGCTAGTACCACCGGCGGACATAGTTGCAACACCTTATGTGCCGGCTGCTAAAGCCACGAAGGTGGTAAATGTGCTGCCTACGAGCCCGAAAGATGCAGTGCAAAGGGCATGCGACGAAGGAGACAAAGAAGAATCGGCCGCAAAATCCGCCACTGCCGAGGAGGCCGCCACGGAGCACGGACCGGCAACTCCCTTGATGGACGTCGAAGAATCGAGTGCAAGCAATGTGGCTATGAAAAGAGCGAGGGACTCGACCGGCAACCTGGACGGCAGCCTGGACGGCAACCTTGACAACGGGGCCAAAGACGAGCCGCCGCCAAAAGCGCAGGCGGGTCGTCGTGTGCCCGTGCGCCCGAAGCCAAACATCCCGCCGGACAGACGGCCGGCGGCAAAACCGCCTAAGTAGGACTCGGCGCCTACTGGGGCGCCCGGACTAACGTCGTGAAGAGATGGCGTCCTTTTTGGAATCGGGCTTCGCGTACGCTCTAAAGGTACGCGTGTGGATCGAGCGGTTTTCAGTGCAAAAGTTATGCATGCAAATTTTTCTACAGTGTGTCTGGATCGCTTGTTCTTCAGCGACACCGTGCGATCGGCTTGCTTTTGCAGATAAATGGCGGTGAAACTAGAGAGAGCACTGAGAGTTGCCACGTTAAATGTCCGTGGCCTTGGAGCGCGAAGGAGGCAGTATCAACTTAGCCGCTTGTGTATGGAGAAGGAACTCGATGTAGTTGCCTTACAAGAAACTAAGGTCGAAACCCAAGAGCAGACCGATCGCATGGTGACGCCTTTCACGGCGCATTACAATGTGTGCGTGTGCCATGCGAATGGCACATCAGGCGGCTGTGCGTTGTTAATACGGAAGAGTGCTGGTATTATTGAAGAAAGTGTAACTGTTTCTGAAACTGGCCGCTTGCTTATTGTAGATTTTTCTTTTTCTCACGATTTGTGGCGGCTCGTATGCGTTTATGCGCCAAACAATGTGAATGATCGAATTTTGTTTTTTGAATGTATCGAGCAATATCTAAAATGTGATCGCTTTGTCATATTACTTGGTGATTTTAACTGTGTGTGTTCTCCGGAAGACCGACTAAAAAGGGAAAGGGTTCGCGATAAAAGTGCTCTCCTTTTGAGCAGACTAATTGAAGACCACAACTTAGAAGATGTGGGCCTAGTCCTCACTGATGGTATGATTCCGCAGTACACGCACATTCAGCGAAATAGCCGAGCAAGGCTGGACAGAGTGTATGTTTCTGACGACTTGATCACCCTTTGTAATAGTTATAACGTCGCACCGCAATCGTTCACGGACCATAGCCTGGTAAGCTTCTCGATTGGGGAAAAAGTTAAAAGAACACGATTCAACTGGAACATGTGGAAATTCAACGAAAAGCTGCTTGATGATGAACCATTTGTGCGCAGAGTTAAGGAAAAGATAACAGAGTTGATGACAAATGAGGGTGAATATTTTACTGCCACATGGGAGGAATTTAAGATTCAAGTTAAGTTCATTGCAATAGAAAGAGGAAGCAGCCTTCAGCACGATAAATTACAGAAACAAAGAGAGCTGCAAAGACAGCTAGAATATCTGTCAAGCGCACAAAATGCGGGTCACGATCTATTAGCTGAAAACGTAAAGAAAGTAAGACACGAACTTGAAGTTATCGACGCCGAGCGATACAAAGCAGCAGTTATACGCGCTAGAAGCGAACGCCTATGGATGGGTGAGATACCAAACAAACGGGCAATGAGCGATGAAAAGCGTCACGCGTCAAGAAATGAGATCCAACAGATACGTCTTCAAAACGAGGTGACGTCAGACGCTTCGTCGATTGAGAATGCTTTTGTGGAACACTATCGCGAATTGTTCGGCAATGTGACTCCTTCTGGACTGGCCTTCGAGAGTGAATTCATGAGCGAGATGCCAAGGTTGGATGACGACGTTAGAGAAAGTCTTGAGAGACCAATAGCTGTGTCCGAGATTGAAAGGGCGATAGAAGAACTGCCATCAGGCAAATCGCCAGGGCCGGACGGCCTAGGCGCCGCTTTTTACAAGGCATTCAGTCAGGAGTTTGCGTGTATATTGCACCGACTACTCTCAGAGGCGTATGAATTTAAAAAAGTACCACCCTCATTCCAGACTTCGCACATAGTATTAATTCCGAAAACCGATGAACGGGAAAAGCTCCTTTCAGTAAGTTCATACAGACCGATAAGTCTGACCAACACAGATTACAAAATATTTATGAAAGTACTGGCTCGACGATTTCAAAGCGTGATTCAGCAGCTTGTAGGGCCACACCAGACGTGTGGCATTAAAGGCCGTACCATTTTCACGAACACCCACATTGCAAGGAATGTGCTTGAATGTTGCGATGCCATTGGGGGTCGGGTGGCCATGTTGCAGCTAGACCTTGCGAAGGCGTTCGACCGGGTGTCACATGAGGTGCTTTTCGCTATACTGCAGTACTGTAATGTTGGGAGCGTCATTGTAGATGGCGTTAAAATGGCTTATGAAGACTGTTACATGCAGCTTATAGTTAATAAGTGTCTTAGTTCGCGGGTGCCACTCCGCTCGTCTGTACGGCAAGGCTGTCCCTTGTCTCCCTTGCTTTTTGCCCTGTACCTCGAACCCTTTTGTATGGCAGTCATACGGAATGAAAACATTCGTGGTTTTAGGCTGCACGCCGCAGAAGTTAAAATGCTAGCTTATGCAGATGACGTCGCCGTCTTTTGTGAAGACAGGGAAAGCGTGGTCGAGGCTGTCCGCCTTGCAAGATCCTTTTGTAGGTACACTGGTGCCCAGATAAACTTCGAAAAAAGTGTTGGGATATGGCATGGAAGCTGGGACGCGACACCCACAAAATTCGCCGGTATGCAGTGGACTACAGTGCCTCCACTGTATCTAGGAGTGCCCCTTGAGCACTATCGGAACCCGAGGCAGTTGTGGACCGGACAAATAGAATAAATGAAAGAAAAGATACAAGGATGGCAGGGCCGGGGATTGTCAGTGTTTGCACGTGCTTCAGCTTGCAATATATTTTTAATTGCCAAAGTTTGGTACATAATGCAAGTAATGTTCATGTCCCGTGTAAACGTTCAAAAAATGCATCGAGTGTTTGCTACCTTCATCTGGAACTCCACTTGGGAGCGATCCAGTCGAACAAATCTTTTTCGCACAGTTCGAAATGGGGGCCTTGGGCTCTCACACTTGTTCATTAGACAGATCGTGTCGCGGTTCATCTTCCTGCGAGATGAAAGAAATGTTTTCCTCCGCACGGTCATTCAGGCGAAAATGGCAACAGAACTGCCTGAATTTGTTGTGTCCACATCTAGTGCTATCACTAGAGCGACTGGGTACTATCGTGAAGTCGTTGCATCTTTTAGAATACTCTGCGCCCGTTTTTCGCTGGAGTACTTGTGCTCAGTGAGAAGAAAGAAACTGTACGCAGATTTAGTTGACAGTATGTTACCTATCCCACTGTATAGGAGTGTTTACTGTGGAGGCCCAGGAAAAGATGTGCTGAAACGAGTCAAAAGGATGCCTGTAAGACCTGCTGCGAAAACTTTCTTTTTCCACCTACACACGAACACCCTCCCCGTTAAAGTATGGCTAGAACAGAAAGGAATATTCGTACCCTGGACTACCGATTGCCGGCTGTGTAAAAAGCCTGAAACAATTGAACACGCCTTCATTGAGTGTTGGGACGCTGTCTTTCACTGGGACATCTTGCAGCGCACTCTTAAAAAAGAACTCCCCATAAACCCCTATGGAATTCGGTTCCTTCCAGTTGAAAGCGATGACGGGCCACCGTTCGACATGTTCATGTTGCTGGGTCTCCACAGTTTGTGGAAAACAAGAATGGCTGTACGTCATGCTGATGTGAATGTGTGCTCTGCGCGAGAGAACTTCATTGAAAGTATGTCACTATTACGAGAAGTGTATCGTGCACAAAGCGAAACCCCAGACTGGGTTAGCATCCTTGATGAGCTGGTGTGCCTCAAGAAATTTTAGCGACCATCCCACCTGATGTGATGTGGGTGCACTGTGTATATGGATTTGTTTTTTTTGTGTGTTAATGTCTAAGCAGGCAATAAAGAAAAAAAAAAGCTCGTTGGTCTAGGGGTATGATTCTCGCTTAGGGTGCGAGAGGTCCCGGGTTCAAATCCCGGACGAGCCCGTTATTATTGCTCTTTTTAATGTCAGCCGGCATATAAAGCAATGTTTAAATAAACCCGGACAACACTATCCGTTCTTTCTTTCAGTACGTTCCTATTCTCTTCTCAGCACGGAAGTGATCAAAGATGACCATGTCTTCGTTTTTGCAGAGAGCCAAGATGTTACGATAGTGTAATCGTGCCGCAAGCGGGAAAATACGTCGGCTCGTTGGTCTAGGGGTATGATTCTCGCTTAGGGTGCGAGAGGTCCCGGGTTCAAATCCCGGACGAGCCCGTTATTATTGCTCTTTTTAATGTCAGCCGGCATATAAAGCAATGTTTAAATAAACCCGGACAACACTATCCGTTCTTTCTTTCAATTCGTTCCTATTCTCTTCTCAGCACGGAAGTGATCAAAGATGACCATGTCTTCGTTTTTGCAGAGAGCCAAGATGTTACGATAGTGTAAACGTGCCGCAAGCGGGAAAATACGTCGGCTCATTGGTCTAGGGCTATGATTGGAGGATTCCACTTCCGTCTGTCGAAGAGAGCGGACGTGGTTATCATATGCTCCGATGGGGCGGTGTTTGCGGCAATGAATAGCCGCGGTAACAGGAATGCGGCGCCTGCTGAACGTGATGATTACGAGGTCATCTTGCCTACATTGCCTACAGGTCGTACAGTTTTGAATACCATATTTTTACATGCCGATATTCGGGCCAGGCCTTATCGAGTTCAAGACTTCAGGGATACGTTGGACCGTCTGGCATTGCTCCCTGAGGTGCTAGCCTTGGGGTCGTACCAGATGAGTCACGTATGGGCCGTCACCTTCAAGAATGCGGAAGGCGTGAAGAAGGCTCTTACCATCGGTGAAATGAAGGTGAAGGGTCGCCGCTGCGTTGTAGTTGACCCGGCGAACCAAGCCCTGCGCCTGAAGTCGCACTGGCTGCTTTTCAATGTTCCCGATGAAGATGTACGTGCTGCACTAGCCATGTTCGGGAAGGTAACAGATGACGTCAAAGAAAAGTGGCGTGTGAATGGCATCCACGAGAAAAGTACGACGACGCGGACGGTGAGCATTCAGCTCCATCCAGGCGTCAAGGTTGACGACCTCCCACATCAGGTTCGTGTTGGTGGGCAACTGGCGCTGCTAATTGCGCCAGGAAGAGCACCAGTGTGTTTGCGCTGTCACACCGCGGGACATATACGACGCGACTGCCGTGTCCCTCGATGTGCTCGGTGCCGTCGTTTTGGGCATGACGAGAGTTCGTGTGTAAAGACGTACGCAAGTGTAACAGGACTAGTCGGGAAAACTGACGCAGCAGAGCTCGTCATGGACGAAGCCGACGCGGAAGATGCTGCAGGAACGTCGAGTCAAGTGACTCAAAAGGAGATGCGACCAGCAGACATGCCCTCGCATCCGCAAGAAAATGAACAGCAAGGAGACCATAGCCTTGAAGAAAAGCCCGACGTGAGGGAAGTGCCTGAAAAGACAAGTTTGAGTGCAGAATACGGTGAACCTTCGAAGGATCCAGCGAGCCAACACACGGAAAGTATGGACGTCACTGTACAATCCACCGTCGGCAAACGTGGTCGCGAAGCTACAACGGACGAGGCGGACAGACAAGACGTCGTTGGAGCTGTGGAACCACCAAAGAAAACGGTGGTGACTCGACGCGCGTCGTTGAAGCCCAAGCCCAACGTTCCACCAGACAGAGAAGCAGTGTTGAAACCGTCAACGTCAACGTAGCCGCGAGCTTTGACGCTCTGCGGTTCGTTAGGGACTACGTCGACGCACATCAACTATCCAATAAGGACAATGATTGGAGCCTTCTGCCGCGCAACCCAAGCCGAATCTCGAGGATTGCTGGCATCGGGAATAGGTTTGCTTCTTGGAAATAAGCTTCGGGTTTTCTGGTGTGCCTGCGCTCACGAGGTATGCACCATGGCGTATATGTAATTTTAATAAATGGCGAGAAATCTCAGCACAGCACTAAAAATTGCGACTATCAATGTTCGAGGCTTAAATGCTAGAAAGAAACAGTATCAGCTAAGTCGCCTTTTCTTGGAGAACGACTTGGACGTAGTAGCTGTACAAGAGACGAAAATAGATAGCGAGGAACAAACTGACCGCATGGTGCTGCCTTTCCGAGCAAGGTACGATGTTTGTGTTTCTCATGCTTTCGGCATGTCAGGTGGATGTACCATTTTCATTAGAAACAATTTATGAATAGTTGTTGAGACCGTGCTTGTGTGCCAAAGTTGTAGATTTGTTTTAGTGGATTTTCTTATGTCCGAGTCTTGCTGGCGAATAATCTGCCTATATGCGCCGAACGCCGAAAATGAACGAGACGTGTTTTTCGAACGGCTCGAGCAGTATCTGATATGTGAAAGACAAACAATTATGCTTGGAGAAGGGTTGAAATATGGGCCAGTTGGTACATACTTCTTGTCCATACTCCTCTTGTCCTTTGTACATACTTCTTGGTACATACTGGTACATACTTCTTGTCCAAGTACACACTCCTCTTGTCCTTTGTGTTTTTGACTGGTTTTTTCGTTCAAATTATGCTTGGAGATTTTAATTGTGTTTGCTTAGCAGCTGATCGAGTGAAAAATGTCCCACTAAGGGATAAGAGTGCCTCACGCTTGATTGCAATGGTGCAAGATCATAATCTAGAAGATATAGGAAATATATTAACTAATGGGACGCAGTCAGTCTTTACACACTACCAGCGTGCGAGCCACGCGAGACTGGACAGGTTATACTTTTCATTGCCTTTAGTAGCGGCGTGCCATAGTTATGCCGTTAAACATGTGTCATTCAGCGACCATTGTTTGGTGTCAGTCACAATTGGGACGCATAAAGAGGCCTCGCGCTTTAATTGGAAAATGTGGCTATTTAATGACAAGCTGCAGCATAATGAATCATTTGTAGAGTGCGTAAAGGAAAAGTTCGAACAGCTATTGGCGAGACGTGATGACGTGATAGAACGGTGGGAGCTTTTTAAAGAAGAAATAAAGATTTGTGCAATAGAAAAAGCGAGTGTAATGAAATACGAAGAAAGGAAAAAGCAGAAAGAAATACAACGAGAATTGGATTTTCTGTACAGAGTGGGAAGCCGACAGGCCTGGTACATTCACAAAGCAGATCAATGAACTTAAAAGCCAACTGGAGCTTATCGACGAAGATAAGTACAGAGGAGCGGTTATCTGAGCAAGAGCCGAAAAGCTATGGCTCGGCGAAACGCTCACAAAGCGAGCCTTTGCAGATGAAAAGGCTTACGCTAGGCAAAACGTAATACGGAAAATAAGTTATAAGAATGAAGTCACTGACGAACAAGCAAAAATAGAGAGAGCGTTTTTAGAGCACTACAGCGAACTATTTCGAAGAAGTTGCGATGTCCCGGAAGAGTTCGAACGAGAGTTCCTTACTAGCATGACAAAACTAGATGATGTTGACCGCGAATGCCTGGAAGAACCGATCAGCCAGAAAGAAGTTGAAGAGGCCATTGATGATTTAGCTCGAGGGAAGTCTCCTGGACCTGACGGGTTGGGAGCGGCCTTCTATAAGGCCTTCAAAAAAGATGTGAGCGTAATCTTGCATCAGGAAATTGCTGAAGCATATAAACTAAGATATGCACCCCCGTCCTTTGGCCGGTCGCATATAGTGCTCATTCCCAAAACGGAAGACCCAGGGAAATTGCTGTCAGTAGGGTCTTACCGCCCAATATCATTGACTAACGTTGTTTATAAAATATTTACTAAAATCTTGGCAAAGAGGTTACAGCGAGTTATAACACGAATTGTAGGACCACATCAGACATGCGGAATCAAAGGTAGATCAATCTACACAAATATTCATGTTGCACGAACCATTCTAGAATGTTGCGATGCGTGGGGCGAGCATGTAGCAATGCTGCAGCTTGACCTACAAAAAGCGTTTGATCGTGTATCCCACAATATCCTTTTCGCAGTTCTTGATTATGTAAATGTTGGTTTGGTGCTTTTAGATGGAGTTAGAATGTGTTATGCTAACTGTACCGCTAATCTTATAATAAATAAGGATGTAAGTGAGAGCTTTCACGTACGCTCAAGTGTGCGCCAGGGGGGCCCTTTAAGTCCTTTATTATTTGCGTTATACCTTGAGCCATTCTGCAGCAAAATTATAACAGTATTACAGGTTTTCGTTTGCAGTCAGCGGAAGTAAAACTGCTAACATATGCGGATGATATTGCTTTGTTCTGTAGCGATACGGAAAGTGTCGCGACTGCGGTAGTGGACGTTTTATCGTTTTGTAAAATGACGGGTAACGGTCATAAACTTTGATAAGTGCCTAGGAATATGGCATGGAACATGGGAAAACACCCCACCTATTTTTGTGAATTTGAAGTGGACCGTTGCGCCGACAAAGTATCTTGGGGTGCCGCTTGAGCACTACAAGGAGACTGCGGGATTCTGGGAAGACGAAACAAAGAAAGTGCAAAAAAAAACAGTTAAATGGGGTGGCCGTAGTCTTTCACTGTTTGCCCGCGCGACGGTCTGTAATTTATTCGCCGTTGCAAAAGTGTGCTATGTATTGCAAGCATTGTCTATGACTAGATTGCACGTGCAGCTTTTGCATAGGGTACTGGCAGTGTATGTACGGGGGTCAAAGTGGGAGCGAACCAGTCGAACAAATTTATTTCGATCCGTCAAAACAGGAGGGCTTGGACTGGCACATCTGTTCTTGAAACAGATAGTGTTTCGTTTTGCGTTTCTTAGAGACCAAAAAGACCCATTCCTCATTAATGTGATGCAACTGAGACTAGGTACGGCTCTTCCTGAATTCATTATATCTAGTTGTGTAGTAAACAGTAGCCCTATAAGCGGATTTCTGAAAGAAGTGATATGGGCATTTCGGTTTCTGAAGGTACGCTTTTCAATGGAATACCTCAGTCACGTTCATAAAAAAACGTCTGTATAAAGATTTAATTGATGTAGTACTGCCAGTACCGCTGTACAGATCGATGTTCAGTTTAGGTACTGAAAGAAATGTGCTGAAAAGGGTAAAACGTATGCCTGTCAGGCCATGGGCAAAGTCTTTCTTTTTTCAACTACATTCCAATACACTACCAGTAAAACCATGGCTTCAGGAAAGAGGTATTTTTATTCCCTGGTCTCTAGACTGTTTACTATGCCATCAGCGAGAAACAATTGAACACATATGCATAGACTGCTGGGTCGCCTTGTTTCACTGGGATGTCCTGCAGCGAACTACAGAGAAAGACTTGCCGATAACACCCTATGGCATCCGTTTTCTCCCAACGTAAAACGAAGGAGGATTGCCTTACGACATGTTTATGTTATCAGGGTTGCACAGCCTGAGGCGCACGCCCATGGCCGTTAGACATGCGGATGTACATGCTCGAAGTACTCGTGAACATTTTATTGAAAGTGTCTGTTACATAAAAGAAGTATACGATGCTCAAAATGAAAAACCAGAATGGATTAGATTATTAAACGAGCTTCCTAAACTTGGGCGTTTTTAAAGCCACGTGTGCACCAAAGACTGGTAGCACTTTTAACAATTGTAAAGTGTATATATTTTGTATGTACCATGAAAACGGTAATTAAAAAAAAGTCTAGGGGTATGATTTTCGCTTAGGGTGCCAGAGGTCCCGGTTTCAAATCCCGGACGAGCCCGTTATTATTGCTCTTTTTAATGTCAGTCGGCATATAAGGAAATGTTTAAATAAACCCGGAGAACACTATCCATTTTTTTCTGTACGTTCGTATTCTCTTCTCAGTACGAAAGTGATCAAGGATGCCCACGTCTTCGTTATTGCAGAGAACCAAGATGTTACGATACTGCAAACGTGCCGCAAATGGGAAGAGACGTCGGCTCGTTGGTCTGATTCCAATTCCGGCCACTACAGCGCACGGTCACGGAATGTTGTGCTCCGTAGGGGCGATTGATGCCATCAGGCTTACGGAAACGACCTCAAAGGATTACCAGCTTGTTTTGCCGCATCTGCCATCAGGTATGACCTTGTGTAATACTACGTTTTTGCACGGTGATTTTAAGGCCAGGCCCTATCGAGTCGAATATTTTCGCGATGCGCTTGACCGTCATAAGCTGTTGCCGCAGGTGGTAGCACTCGGTGCCTATCAGATTAACTATGTCTGGGCTATAACATTTAAGGAAGAGGTCGGAAAAAAGAAGCTGCTGTCGGCGAAGGCCTTAAGCGTGAAGGAAAACCGATGCGTCGCCATTGACCCCTGCAACCAGGATATCAGACTGAAGCTTTACTGGCTGCTTCACACGACCTCCGACGAGGACGTCAGGGCAGCTTTGGCGCCAATCGGAACGGTAACCGAAATTTACAGGGAGCGGTGGCGAGTACCCGGTTGTGGCGACAAAGGTTCTCACACGCGGCTAGTATCCTTACGGTTGAAGGCTGGTATGACCATGGAAGACATCCCGCATCAGCTACGCGTATCAGAGGACCATGCGCTCGTGATCGTGCCAGGCAGAGCTCCGCTCGGCCTCCGATGCCGCGGCACCGGCCATATACGGCGCGAGTGCCGTGTGTCACGCTGCGGGCTCTGTCGTCGTTTCGGCCACGACGAGACCCAATGCGTGAGAAGTTACGCTAACGTGACCGGGTCTGGCCGGAGCGACGCATTAGACGAGCACTTGATGGACCAAGCGGACGCGGAAGAGACTGCAGGAGTGGGCGGTGACGCACGAGGCCCGCAAGAGAAGCCAGTGGTCTGGGTGAGCGACAAGTGCCAACCCAGCAAGGGCAGTAGCGAGGCCGAGGCCAAGAATGAGGTGCAAGGTGAACAGTCAGCGGGAAATTCTAAGGTGTGTGAAAGTGGGGGCAACGTGGTGGCTGCCGAGGGTGTTCTGCGACAGGGCAACCCTGGCGCAGCCTTCATCAAAGAATCGGGTGAGAAAAGCGACCAGGCTGGCGCCGTTTCAAAGAGGCCACGTGAAATCCCCGACGAAGATGGCAGGCTTGAGGAAGACGACGGTGTTAGCAGCGAAGGGCCACCCACGAAGGCTTCCTCTTTCCGGCGGTCTACGCTCAAGCCCAAGCCGAACGTTCCGCTCGAGAGGAGGCCGACGCCAGAACTTCCACCTGAAGGGCGGCAGAAACCGACCATTCCACCAGGTGGTCGGCAGAAGCCGAACGTTCCACCAGACGGGAGACAGACGCCGACTGTTCCACCAGGTAAGTGGACGATGCCGACAGTACCACCGCGGTAGCGGGGTGCTGTTCGGTAGAAGGATTAGTAGGGACTAGGTGCTGCGGAACCTTTTAAGTGAATCATGAGTAACGTAGTGGGAAACGTCATGGCTTCGCCTTATGAGACGGAGCTTATGATGGTGCAGAATTTTTTGTAAGTTTCCCGGTCTTCGATTTCAGAAATGTATTGTATTTTGGCGCTTGCTCTTTTCTTTCAATGGCAACTAATCACGGAATAGCAATACGCATTGGCACGCTTAACGTACCCGGGTTAACGGCTAGGCGGCGACAAGCACAATTAAGTCGCCTGATGCTGGAAAACGACATAGACATTCTTGCTGTTCAAGAAACTAAAATTGAAAGTGAAGAGCAAACGGACAAAATGGTTCAGTTTTTAAATCGCGTTACAACATTTGTGTTGGTCATGGAGTAGGTAAGGCCGGTGGCTGTCTTTTATTTTTGCGTAATTCAATTGGTATTGTTGCGCAAAGTGTAATGTCGGCCCAAGATTGGCGATTGGTCCTATGTGATTTCTCTTTGAATGATGTTGATTGGCCAATTATTTGTGCGTACGCTCCAAACAAAATTGGTGATAGAAAAAAAAATTTTAACTACGTTGAGTCACACCTGGCATGTGAAAGAAATGTTGTTCTTCTTGGAGACTTCAATTGTGTTCGCATGTCCGAAGATAGGGTGCCCAGTACAATAATACGTGATGCAAATGCGCATCAACTCTGCGCAATCGTGGCAGACTATGATTTATTAGACGTTGGAGGCATTTTAAGCGGCAACAGTGTTCTCTTTACTCATTTTCGAGGGCAGAGTCACGCTTGACTTGATCGTTTGTACGTATCAGCAAACCTTGCGCCAACGGTCACTAGCTACGTAGTTAAGCACGTGAGCTTCAGTGACCACAGCCTAGTAACGTGTACATTGGGCATGAAACATAGAGGGTCTAACTTTAACTGGGAACTGTGGAAAATGAACGAAACAATCTTAAGTGATGAATGGTTTGTAAAAACTGTAAAAGGAAAAAATTGACGTAATGCAAATAGATGCTACAACAAACTGGGCTGAGCTGTGGGAGCAGATTAAAATTGAAGTGAAAATGAGTGCGATCGAGAGGGCTTGTGTGATAAATCATAAAGCTAAACAGAAAGAACTGCAAAGCATGCTTGATTATTTTCTAAACGCGGAGTGCACTATACCGGGATTGTTTACGAAACAGATTAGAGAAATTAAACGCGAACTTGAAAGGGTGAACGCTGAAATTTATAAAGGAGCTGCGATAAGAGCAGGAGCCGAGACACTGTGGCTGGGAGAGGCGCCAACTAAGCGCGCGCTCAGTGACGAAAAGGGTTATGCCTCCAAAAACATCAAGAAATTTGTTTTAACAACACAATGTCAAAAGACCCAGATGTAATTGAAAAAGCTTTCGTTGAACACTACTGAGCGTTGCTCGGTAGGCAGGTGCCCGTAACAGAAGAGTTTGTAAACACCTTTCTAACACTTCTGCCAAAATTACAAGATGAAATAAAAGAGGGACTCGAGAGACCGATCTCTGCGAAAGAAATTACAGAAGCCATAGAAGACTTGGGTAAAGGAAAGGCGCCTGGACCAGACGGCCTAGGAGCAACTTTCTATAAAACTTTCAAGGCAGAAATAAGCGAGAGGCAGAAATAAGCGAGATACTGCACTGTGTAATATCAGAAGCTCATGAAACTAAGCATATGCCGCCATCATTCAGTAAAAGTCATGTTGTGCTTATACCGAAAACCAGCGATACAGTAAAGCTGAAATCTGTCGCTGGATACAGGCCCATAAGTCTTACGAATGCGAATTATAAGATCTACATGAAGGTGCTCGGAAAAAGGGTGCAGTCAGTTATTAAATCCATAGTAGGCCCACATCAAACATGCGGTATCAGGAATAGAACAATATTGTCGAACATTCACGTCGCTAGGAGTATATTGGAATGCTTTGATGCGAACATCGAATGTGTAGCAATGGTTCAGTTAGACCTAGAAAAAGCTTTTGACAAGGTTGCTCACAGCATACTTGTTGCCCTGCTAAAACACATTATTGTAGGCAAAATGATTCAGGACGGAGTTGCCATGGCTTATGAGAACTGTTATGCTCACCTTATAATCAATAAAAAACTTTGTGAAAACATACCAGTATTATCCAGTGTGCGCCCTTTCTCACCGTTACCTTTTGCGATTTTTCTTGAACCTTTCTGTTTGAAGGTACGAGAAAACGAAAACATTCGCGGCTACCGTCTCTTAACTCAAGAAGTAAAAATGCTAGCGTACGCAGACGACATCGCACTTTTTTGCATTGACCAAGGGAGCATTCTGGAGGCAGTCAAGGATGCAAGAAAGTTTTGCAGTCTCACTGGGAGCGCCATCAGCTAGCAAAAAAGCTTAGGCTTCTGGCACGGTGAATGGGACATCCGGCCTGCAGTGTTCGAAACAGTACCATTCACAGATACGCCAACCAGTTATCTTGGTGTTCCTTTGCAATACTATCGTGATACCACGACGCAATGGACCAAACAAACTGAGCGGGCTAAAGCACAAACAACGAAGTGGGGAGGCAAGGATCTGTCAATATTCACGAGAGCCACGGTCTGCAATTTGTCGCCAAAGTGTTTTATATGCTACAAGTTTCATGCATATCCCGAGTGCGTGTACAGAAGTTGCACAGAGTTTTTGCTATGTTCGTGTGGGGATCAGGATGGGAGCGTACGAGTCGTCTGAATCTGTTTCATGCTGCGCAGAAAGGAGGGTTGGGTTTGTCGCATTTATTTTGGAAACAGGTAAGGTCGCGCTTCATGTTCTTGCGCGACGAAAGCGATTTTTTTTTTTGCGGTGCATTATCCGGACGCGATTAGGTGAAGCACTGCCAGAATATGTAGTGACGTCGTATGGCATACGTCAAGTTGTTGTCCGAGGTTTTTTGTTGGAAGTGATAAGTTCTTTCCGTTTTGTAAAAGCACACTTTTCTTTGGAATACCTGAACACTGTCGCAAGAAAGCGATTATACCGAGATTTAGTTGATATCATGTGTGCAGTTCCAACATACCGCGCAATATATGCACTGGGGCGTGAGCAGAATGTCTTAGAGTAAAAAAAAGAAATGCCTGTAAGAGCAACAACAAAAACGATTTTTTTTTCATGCTCCACACTGGCGCGCTTCCTGTCAAGCCATGGTTGCAAGAGAAGGGGATCTTTTTACCCCTGGAGTGTGGATCGCCACATCTGTTAGAAACCGGAGTCAATGGAGCACGTATTTATGGAGTGCAGTGACTCAGTCTTCCTTTGGGACATTCTACAAAGGACTCTAAAGGACTCTATAGAAAGAATTTCCATTAACACCACTTGGAATCCGGTTTTTACCCTTTGATGAGACAGAAGGTGTGCCATGTGATATGGTGATGTTACTATGCCTGCACAGCGTGTGGAAAACACGAATGACGGTGCGTAATGAGGATGTTGACGCAACACCGGCCAGAAAATGTTTTGTTGAAAATGTATTGTTCATTCGCGAAGTGTATAAAGCGCTCAGCGAACCACCTGATTGGTTACCAACATTTGAACAGCTTGCAAACATTAAGCTTTTTTAAACTAAAATAATCGACAAGGTACACCCGCACATTGGAATGTTTTTTTCTTCTGTAATTGCAGCGGAGAATTGCTGTGAATCGTGTACTTGTTATGAAACAGGCAATAAAGAAGAAGAAAGTCGTGGCCGAGTGATTAAGGTGGTGGACTCGAAATCCGTTGGGGTGCCCCCGCACAGGTTCTAATCCTGTCGGCCGCGTGTAGGTATCTTTTTTTTATTCGCCAGCCCTTCGTGAAGGCGTATCACTGTGGCGCAGAAGTATTGAGGCTCATATGCGCAGTCGTGGCCGACATTCTGCTTCCGGCAGCCGAGCTGAGCGGTCAGCGGAATCATGGGGTCCAGTGGAGCAGTGACAGCGGCCACTTTTGGCCGTGGAAACAGGTTCAGTAACGACGAAGAAACGGACTACCAGTTTATTTTGCCTCAGCTGCCAAAAGGACGAATTGTTAATAACACCATGTTTCTACATGGTGATGTACGAGCGAGGCCGTATAAGGTCGAGGACTTTAGGGATGCTCTTACGCCCACAGGCCTGCTACCGGAGGTTGTGTGCCTTGGGGCGTACCAAGTGAATCATGTCTTGGTAGTGACCCTCGGTGATGCTGCTGCAACAAAGCGACTGTTGGCCTTGAAAGAGCTTCAGGTTAAGGGGCGGCGATGTGTTATCGTCGACCCTCAGGAGGAGCAGGTGAAGCTCGGGCTTCACTGGCTGCTACACGGCGTGGAAGAAGAAGACGTGCGGACTGCGTTGGTGGCCTTCGGCAAGGTGGTTGAGGTGAGCCGGGAGAAGTGGCGTGTTCAAGGCGTTGCGGAGAAATGTTCGACCACGAGGACCGTTCTTCTCAAGCTGAAGGGTGGACTGAAAGTGGAAGATATTCCTCACCAGATACGCGTTGCCGGGGAGTTGGCCTTGGTGATGGTACCCGGTCGTCCGATGCAATGCCTACGCTGCCAAGGCGCGGGACACGTCAGGCGGGACTGTAAGGCGCCGCGCTGCTCGCGTTCCAGACACTTCGGGCCCGTCGACGCTGACTGCGTCAAGACTTACGCTACTGCGACTAGCCCAGTCGCGAGTGAAGAGGCAGCAGTACACGTCATGGATTCAGTCGAGACCGAAGACGCTGCTAAGTGAGCCGGAGAACAAGTGCCCCCAGCGACGGCAAGTACCATGACGGTGCCGGAGGTCGCTGACGCCAAGGTCGTCCAAGTCGCTGAGCAGATTACTGGGCCTGCAAGGGTCGACAAGGACAAAGATCCTGCGAAGCCAGGTGCTAGTGAAGCTGACGGGACGACGAGTCAGCGATGCAACAGGGCGAGTCCGCTAACGATGGGGACCGGGCCGCTGGTCTCGGTGCCACATCCAAGCACCCCGGTGACGAGGCCGGAGACAAGAACAACGCGGCATCCAGCACTAGTGACGGGCCGCCGGCGAAGACGCCTCTAGGGAGGCGGTCGGTCTTCAAGCCTAAGCCAAATGTTCCGCTCGAGAGAAGGCCTGGTGACAAAGTGCAGCAGCCGGGAAGACCGGCGGTCCCGGAGGCGGCTAGCCGAGGGCTGGTCGTGAAGGGTAAGCACCATGCTCCGGGCCTACCTTACACTTTAGTTCAGCATGACTTCTAATCTGTCACTCGCTATTCCACACTAAACGTAAGAGGGTTGGCGACTAGGCGTAGGCAAAGTTAAGTCCTACGGCTGGCCACTGACCACGACCTAGACGTTCTAGCTGTCCAGGAGACAAAGGTCGACGGAGAGGACGAGACCGGGAGTATGGTGCAGCGTTTCATGACTGGATATTATGCGGTCCTTAGCCACGCGGTAGGGACGTCCGCCGGTTGTGTTCTGTCTGTTAATAAGTTGCCTGGTCTTGTTGGTAAAAATGTATTTTTATGTCAATCCGGAAGGATTGTTTTGTGATTTTGTTTTTCGTGACATTGAATTCAGAGTCATGTGCATATATGCGCCGAATGCTGTGGAAGAGCGCGCCTCATTTTTTGCGAACCTTTTCCAATATGCTAGCACTGATAAGTAGATGGTTTTGTTGGGAGATTTCAATTGTGTTTTGAGGGCTCGGGATAGAGTCAATAATGCTGGTATTCGCGATAAAAGCAGTAGTGTGTTGACTAAGCTAATTAGTGATAATGGACTGGACGATGTCTGTGAGTGCCTGGAGGGTGAGCGGGAAGTCATGCACACGCGATTTCAAGGAAGTAGTCATGCGCGGTTAGACCGCATATACGTATCGCAAGGCATGATTCCAAAGTGCCATAGTTATTCTGTGGCACCAGTATCGTTTTCAGATCACTGCTTGGTGAAATGTCATATAGGCACGGAGAGGAAGAAAGAAGATTTCAATTGGGACCTATGGAAAATGAATGCTTTACTACTAAAAGACGAGCCGTTTTGTAGAGGCAGTGCATGAGGCCGTCAGGAAAGTCAGTAAATTGTGAAACAATAGCAGAGAAATGGGAATGGTTCAAACAAAACGTAAAAAATGAAAGCTTTAGAAAGATCGACCTGCTTAAAGTATGAGAAGGAAATTAAAGAAAGGGGCTTATGAAAGACACTTAAGCAGCTGATAGCGCTAGAGTGCGAAAAGCCAGGTGCGCATAAACAAGACGTGCGAACCATTAAAGAAAAAATCGAGCAGCTTGACAAGGAACAGTATGAAGGAGCGATTGTGCGCGCAAGAGCAAATGCATTAGTAGCTGGGGAGACGCCCACGAAAAGGGCGCTTGTACTTGAAAAAGCGCAAGGTCGAAGGAATCACGTCGATAAGATTCTATGGAACGGCACAATTGCCGAAGACAGTAAGAGCATAGGCCAAGCGTTTTTAGAGTATTATCAGTTGCTCTTTGGGTTTCAAGAAGCGAATGTAGACGAGTTTAAAAAGGTTTTTCTCGGTTGCATGCCGCGATTGAGTGACGACACGAAAGAACGATTAGAAGGGAAAATAACAGAAAGTGAAGTTCAAAAGGCGATTGATGGTTTGAACCAAGGCAAAGCTCCTGAACCTGACGGCCTGGGCGCTTGTTTATATAAAGCTTTCAAGAAAGAACTGTCGCCGTTGCTAACAAACCTGTTTAATGATGCGTATGTTAACAAAGCTTTGCCGCCTTCCTTTGGCAAAGCGCATACCATACTCATCCCTAGGAGGGATCAAGTGAACAAACTTAGGCTAGCGACATCTTGCAAGCCGATATCGTTAACCAATGTTGATTATAAGATTTTTATGAAGGTTTTGGCAGCCAGACTTCAAAGCGTCATAAAGGAAATAGTTGCTGGTCATCAAACGTGTGGTATCAAGGGAAGGTCGATTTTTTCGAATATTCACACGATGCGGTGCGTGCTCGAGTGCTGTGACGTCACCTCGGGTGGAGCCGCAGTGCTCCAGGTCGACCTTGAGAAAGCCTTTGTGTCTCTCGTGATATTTTGTTTGCCATTTTCGATCAAGTTAATGTTGGTTCCATAATCACTTAGGGAGTGGCGTTGGCGTACCAGAACTGCACAACACGCGTAATTGTGAATAAATCATTGGGGGCCCCCATTAACGTCATGCGTTCTGTGCGTCAAGGCTGCCCCCTCAGTCTTCTTTTGTTTGGGAGGTACATAGAAACTATGTGTTTGGCCATAATTGAAAATGATCAAATACGCTGTTACAGCTTGGCAGACACAGAAGTCAAGCTCTTGGCATATGCAGATGACATCGCAGTGTGTTGTACAAGCAAACAAAGTGTGACGGAAACGATAAGGGTAGTGAAAAATTTTTGTGATGTGACGGGCAGTAGAGTGAACTGGGGGAAGTCGCTTGGTTTGTGGCACGGAGAGTGGTCTTCGGCCCCGGACAATTTTGCAAATGTGAGCTGGATAAGAACCCCGTCCAGATATCTAGGTGTTCCCATGGACAGTTACAAAAATAGCGATGAATACTGAACGAATCAAGCAAAAGAAACTAGAGAAAAAGCAGAACGGTGGAAAGGCATCAACCTGTCCATTTTCGCAAAGGCAACTGTGTGTAACATGTTTTTATTACGAAGTTGTGGTACGTCATGCAGACGTTGTACTGTTCGAGAGTAAATGTGCAAAAGCTGCACAGAGTGTTCGCCATTTTTATCTGGGGCTCTACCTGGGAGAGGTGTAGCCGAACCAGTCTGTTCAGGCACGTGAAGGAAGGGGGGCTGGGCGTGGCGCATCTTTTTGAACGGCAGCTCGTCAACAGATTTTTGTTTTTTCGGTATGTGCGTGATCCATTTCTGCGTACCGTATGCCAGCTAAGGTTGAGAGGCGCTTTGCCGGCACTTTTCGTTAGTACTGATAGTATGCCGGGAACGCTTCGGGGCTACATTAAAGAAGTTGTGGATAGTGTGCGCTTTGTTTCTGTTCGTTTTTCGTTTGATTATTTATGTGAAGTTAAAAGGAAAGCATTATATAAAGATGTTTGCGACATTGTATTTCTAGTGCCATTGTACAGAGTTATATACACTGGAAGACCAGGACAGGATGTCGTTAAACGCCTGAAAAAAATGGAGGTGCCTACGAGGGTAAAAATTTTTTTTTAAAGCTACACACAGGGACACTCTCAGTGAAGACATTCATGGAAGAACGTGGCTTCCTTGTACCCTGGGGATCACACTGCTTGTTTTGCAAGCAAGCTGAAACAGTAGACCATGTCTTTTTGCATTGCTGAGCCGGGGTGTTCTTCTGGGATGTCCTGAAACGAACAATGAAGAAAGAGTTACCGTTAAATTCGCATGGAATCAGGTATCTGGCGGTAAAGAATGAGGACGGGGTTCCCTTTGACTTAATAATGCTGAATGGCGCAGTCTATGGCGTGCGTGGATGTCTGGGTACTACTGTGACCCGGACGCTAGGCCTGCGCGTACTTACTTGAGAGAAAGCATGTCTAATTTCATTGAAATAAAGAAAATACAAGATTGTGTACCCGAGTGGCTGTCGAGGACAGAACCTCTGACAGCATTGAAAGAATTTTAATAAGACAACGCCAGTCCTTATTGGACTGATGGCATTCATCTTTTGTTCAAAATGCTTTTATTTGTTTTGTAATATTGTTCTGTATTATGTGCTCTGTACGATGTGAAAGACCGGCAATAAATAAAAGAAAGCGCAGTCGTGGCCGAGTGGTTAAGGCGATGGACTCGAAATCCATTGGGGTCTCCCCGCATGGGTTCCAATCATCTCGGCTGCGTGTAGATATCTTTTTTTTTATTCGCCAGCCCTTCTTGAACGCGTATCATTGTGGCGCAGATGTATTGCGGCTCATATGCGCAGTTGTGGCCGAGGGGTTAAGGCGGTGGACTCGAAATCCATTGGGGTGTCCCCGCACAGGTTCGAATCCTTTCGACTGCGTGTAGGTATCTTTTTTTATTCGCCAGCCCTTCGTGAACGCGTATCACTGTGGCGCAGAAGTATTGCGGCTCATATGCGCAGTCGTGGCATTCTGCATCCGGCAGCCGAGCTGTTCGGATCGCAGGGTCATGGCATCTTCTGAGGCAGCGACAGCGGCCCCTTTTTGTCGCGGAAACGGGATTACGGAACAGAATCAGGAATATCCGTTCATTTTGCCTCAACTGCCGAAAGGATGAGTTGCGATGAACACCGTGTTTTTGCACGGTGATGTGCGTGCGAGACCATTCAAGGTCAAAGATTTCAGGGAAGCTCTACTGCCGACAGGCCTGCTGCCTGACGTGCTTTGAACAGGGGCGTACCAGATAAACCACGTCTGGGCGGTGACCCTGAATGATGCGACTGGGATGAAAAGACTGGTTTCCCTTAAGGACCTGCAAGTGAAGCGACGACGGTGCGTCATCGTTGACCCACAGGACCAGCAGGTGCAGCTTAGGCTTCACTGGCTGCTCTATGGCATGGCCGACAAGGACATCCGGACAGCGTTCGCGGCTTTCGGCAAGGTGGAGGAGGTGAGCCGGGAGCGGTGGCGAGTCAAAGGCCTGGGGAAACAAGACGTCGACGACCAGGACGGTGCTCCTCAAGCTAAAAAGCGGCGTCATAGTTGAGGACCTTCCTCATCAGGTCCGCGTCGGCGGAGAGTTGGCCTTTGTGGTCGTGCCCGGTCGACCCATGCAGTGCCTGCGCTGCCAAGGCACGGGGCACGTCCGCCGAGAGTGTAAAGTCCCGCGCTGTTCCAGGTGCAGACGTTTCGGCGAAGTTGACGCTGACTGCGTCAAATCCGACGTCGCCGTGACAGGACCAGTAGCGAGTGACGTTGCGGCTGAGCACGTCATGGACGTGGTCGAGACGGAGGACGCCGCCAAAGAAACCAGAGACTTAGTTTCGACAGCGACACTCAGAGGGTCATCTACCACTGGCGCTGAAGGCACGGTGGCTGAGGCTGCCGAGAAGGCGGGCAAACCGGTACAGGTCCTGCCTGCAATGAGCCTTGCTACGGGGGGCGTTAACGAAGACGCACCCGACAACGACACGACGGCAATGCTGCAGGACAAGGAAGTCAACGACAATGAGCGGACTGACTCTCGGTGCCCCAGTGAAGCGCCTCCACGACGAGACCAAGGACAGGGACGGTGGTGCCACCAGCAACAGCGAGGTGCCGCCGACGAAGGCGCCTCAAGGAAGGCGGATGGGCTACAAGCCAAAGCCTAATGTACCACCTGAAAAGAAGCCTGTGGGCAAAGCGGCCTTGCCTAACGACACAAACAAGCCGGGAGGTCCCGGAGGCGGCTAGCCGAGGGCTAATCGTGAACGGTAAGCACCACGCTCCGAGCCTGCTTTTCTCCCTAGTTGAAGATGGCTGAAATACCGTCCTTTATTATTGCAACATTGAACGTGCGAGGGTTGGCGGCTAGTCGTAGGCAAAGTCAGGTCCTACGACCGGTAAGTGACCACAACATAGACGTTCTAGCCGTCCAAGAGACTAAGGTTGACGGAGGGGAGCAGACCGGGAGCATGGTGCGACGATTCACGCACAGATATTTTGGGGTGGTTAGCTATGGGGTAGGCACGTCCGGGGGGTGCATTCTGTTCGTCAAGAAGCTGCCTGCATGGACTGCAGATTCAAAGTGTTTTTTTTCCTGCGAATCTTGAAGGATTGTTTTTTGCGATGTTTTGATATGTAATGTGGAATTCCGCGTCATATGCGTCTACGCTCCGAATTCAGTGGTGGAGCGTGTCTTTTTTTTTTTTCTAACCTTTCTAAGCATGTCCATTGTGATAAGCGCGTTATTTTGTTAGGGTACTTTGTGTGTATAATGCCAGAGACCGAGTGAATAATACCGGTGTTTGGGACAGAAGCTGTAGCGTATAATGAAAACTAATAGGGAAAATGAACTTGACGATGTTTTCGAGTGTCTGGAAGGGGGGCGTGAAGTGACTTTTACTCGTTTTCAGGGCAGTAGTCATGCACGACTGGATCGAATGTACATGTCATTGGATACGATTCCAAGATGCCACAGTTATTGTGTAGTGCCCATGTCGTTTTCAGACCACTGCCTCGTAAAATGTCACATAGGTGTACTGAAAAGGAAACATGCTTTTAATTGGGATCTGTGGAAAATGAATGCCTTGTTACTTAATGATCAGTGGTTTGCAAAAGCAGTAAGGGAGGCGGTTAATGAAATATTCGATGATGCAGCGGTAACAATAACAGAAGTGGGAATGTTTTAAACAAAAGGTTAAAATTAAAGCCATAGAACGATCAAGTTGCATAAAATTTGAGAGGGAAATGATAGAAAAGTGCATAAGAAGAATACTGGAGCAGCTGATAACGCTTGAGTGTAGAGCCTGGTAAGTACAAAGACGATGCGAGAAGCATGAAGGAAAACTTGAACAGTTCGACAAAGAGCATTATCAAAGTGCCATCGTGCGTGCGTGAGCAGATGCATTAGCGGCAGGGGAGACGCCCACTAAATGGGCGCTTGGTCTAGAAAAGTCGCGCGGACGGCGAAACCACATCGATAAAATTCTAATGAACGGGACTGTCGTTGAAGACGGTGAGAGCATTGGGCGCGCCTTCTTCGAGTACTACCAGTCGCTCTTTGCATTTCAGGCAGCAAATGTAGGGGGTTTTTAAAACGGATTTTCTTAATCGCATGCCGCGAATAAGTGATGATACCAAAGAACGATTAGAAGCCAAAATAACTGAGGGGGAAGTACAAAAGGCAATCGACGATTTGAACCTGGGAAAGTCTCCTGGACCTGATGGCATCTGCGCTGGGTGGTATAAGGCGTTTAAGAGAGAATTGGCTCCATTGTTGGCAGAGGTATTAAATAACGCGTATCAGCAGAAATGTTTGCCTCCTTCCTTTGGAAAAGCGCACACCATACTAATACCTAAGAGCGATCAAATATATAAACTAAACTTAATGTCATTCTATAGGCCAGTATCACTAACAAATGTTTTTATATTCGCCACCCCATCGTGAACGCGTATCATTGTGGCGCAGAAGTGTTGCGGCGTATATGCGCAGTCGTGGCCGAGTGGTTAAGGCGATGGACTCTAAATCTATTGGTGTCTCCCCGAATGGGTTCCAATCATCTCGGCTGCTTGTAGGTATCTTTTTATATTCGCCACCCCTTCGTGAACGCGTATCATTGTGGCGCAGAAGTGTTGCGGCTTATATGCGCAGTCGTGGCCAACTGGTTAAGGCGATGGACTTAAAATCCATTGGGGTCTCCCCGCATGGGTTCCAATCACCTCGGCTGCGTGGGGGTGTCTTTTTTTTATTCGCCAGCTTTTCGTGAACGCGTATCATTGTGGCGCAGAAGTATCTACATAGAAGCAATGTGTGTGGCCATTAATGTAAATAACAAGATACGTGGTTTTAGATTAGCAGACACGGAAGTGAAGCTGCTAGCGTAAGCTGACGACGTTGCAGTCTGTTGAACAGACAAACAAAGTGTAACCGAAACAATAGATGTAGTAAAACATTTCTGTGACGTCACGGGTAGCAGAGTAAATTGGAGCAAATCCCAAGCCTGTGGCACGGGGAGTGGTTTTCGGCACCGGACTACTTCGCGAATGTCAACTGGGCGAAAACTCCGACGAGGTATCTGGGTGTTCCCCTCGACATGTACAAAAGCAACGATGAGTACTGGAGGAACCAAACTAATGAAACGAAAGAAAAAGTGGACAGATGCAGAAGCAATAACGTGTCTATTTTTTCTAGAGCGACAATTTGTAATATGTTTTTTATAGCGAAGCTATATTATGTTATGCAAATGCTGCATTGTTCTAGAGCAAATGTGCAAAGGCTGCAAAGTGTTTGCTGTCTTCATCTGGGGTTCAGCATGGGGGAGATGTAACCGAACAAATTTGTTCAGAAGAGTGAAAGACGGGGTGTGGGCTTGGCGCATCTTTTCGTTCGACAAACTTGTCAACCGCTTTTTGTTTTTTCGCGATGTGCGCGGTCCTTTTCTGCGCACCGTATGTCAGATCAGGTTGAGCGACGCATTGCAGACATTTGTTGTTAGTACGGCAAGCATGACCGGAAAACTTCGGGGTTATCTTAAGAAAGTGGTCGACAGTGTGCGTTTCCTTTCAGTTCGTTTTTCAAACGATTATCTGTGTCAAGTGAAAAGGAAAACACTTTATAGAGATGTGTGCGACATTGTGTTCCCTGTACCGTTATACAAAGCCATATCCAGTGGAGGGCCAGGACAAGACGTCCTTAAACGGGTGAAACGCATGCAAGTGCCACCAGGGGTTAAAACCTTTTTTAAGCTCCACACAGGAACGCTCTCTGTGAAGACGTTTGTGGAAGAAGGAGGCTGCCTTGTGCCCTGGGGATCACACTATTTGATCTGCCAAAAGCAGGAGACCATAGATCATGTTTTCTATCATTGCCGGGCGGCTGTTTTCTTATGGTGTCTTTTTTTATTCGCCAGCCCTTCGTGAACGCGTATCACTGTGGCGAAGAAGTGTTGCGGCTCATATGCGCAGTCGTGGCCGAGTGGTGGATTCCACTTCCGGCCACCGCCGTGAACCGTTTAGGAGTGTTTCGCTCCCCTGGGGCGGTGTGAGCGACTATGTCTAGCCGTGGTAACCGGAACGCAGCCAGTGACAACCAGGATTATGAAATTATTTTACCTGCTCTACCAACCGGTCGTATTGTTTTAAACACTGCATTTTTGCATGCGGATGCTCGTGGAAGACCTTACCGTGTAGACGTGATGCACTAGGTGCTGTGGTAATGCTCCCTGACGTTGAAGCGTTCGGGGCATACCAAATGAACCACGTGTGGACGGTGACGCTGAAGACTTCGGAGGCCAAGGATAGGCTGCTGTTTGCAACTGAAGTGTTTGTAAAGGAGCGCCGTTGTCTCGTCGTAGATCCAAACAACCAAGATGTTCGACTAGAGCTAAAACACTGAAACTAGAAAACCTATCTGAAAAGGTGTTCGAAAATTTTTAATCGGAATACTGTCATACGAGTAAATATTCCATTTCCAATATTTTTGGTGTACAAATACAACAAAGGATATTTTTTTCTATTTCACAATTTATTAGTTCGCTCTTGGTGACTCCTATCAACCAGTGATTCCAGCGCAAGACTTGGGAAGACTGTGCAAACAAGATATGTCGTGCGGAATGGCGTTGCTCACTTCAACGCGGCGGTTTCGGCCGAGTTTTTTTTTATTTCCTTGCGTGTTTGTTAAAAGTGTGGCGTGCGCTTCACTTCAAATTTGGCGTGACCTAGCGCACGGCATTCATTGGCGAAAAGTGTGAGTGCAAGTTTTTTGTTATAGTGCGAGTTCACGCTGCGGCATCCGATGCGCTTGTCTCGTCGTGACGATAAATGCGAAACGCTCCTCGAAGAAACGGCGCGCTATGTTCGTTTACCCTCCGTAGCACAGGCTCTGTGTATCCGACGGGCAGCAAAATTAGTAATTCGAATGTTTTCTAAATGATGATGTGGGCAGGGATGTCTGATAACTGTTACATATGAATACATACTGTCGCAAGGAATTACGAATGATTCTGTGAAAAAGATCCGCATGTGTTGCTATACATTAGGTCTGTCTGCTTGCCATAGTATTTTTTATCCATTGAAACATATTTTGTTTGGTGAATTATATTGGTTGAATTATTCTAGACGAATAAAATAAGTTGCTTTTGAAACCTCTCAGGCAATGCCATTTATTTCCAACCTATTCGCTCACTTTCCTAAGGAAGTTACTGGAGCAGTTGCCGTCAATAATAGCCTAATTGTGTGCACATTAATAAGACATACACCACTCCTATAGGTAAAGGAAAAGCTGGCATTTCAGCTGATGTAAGTCGCAAGCTCGCCTCAGCCTCAAAAGAAAAATAACTGCTGGCGTAACGATCGAAATAGCGGACGCTTAAGAAATTCAAACAGTCGTACCAAGCCACCATATGATTTTGACGTCATTGCCATTTTCGGTTGTGACGTCACTTGTCTTTTTTTTTATTTTTTGCTTGCTGTTAGTTGTCCCCACGATATGTAGATGGCGACGGTTGCAACGAGCCGACAGGGGCGTAGCCAGCGGAGAGCGGGGGGCGCTTATGGGGCTTCAGCTCCCCCCCCCCTCCCGAAATTTTCTCGTGCTGTCATGCACCATCGACCAAAACAACCCCCGGCGCCGGGAATCATTTTGGATTTTATCTAAAATATATTTTTCATGCTCTAAAAGACATTTCGGCGCGAAGATTGTCAACTCGGGCTGGATTTCATGGCAACGCCCATGCACCTGAAGTCACATAACGCAAAGATCCCCAATCGAGCACAAAGTTTCAAGGGCGCTTTCATGGCAAGCGGGCTCGTCGCGTCATCTCGCGAAGGTGCGTAATCTACGGAGCGCGTGGATTTCAATTCCGAAACTTTATGTTTATAAAGTTCTCATAAACTTTCGATGGGAAAGGTGAATTGACATTTCCAAAGCCGTGCTTTAGATTTTCCATTCGGGAACTTTGTCGGTAAAATGCTGTTATAAACATTTGACTCCAAAGGGGCATTAACGTTTCTAAAGTCGTACATTGGAGTATACAACGAGACAAGCTAAATTAACCACTATCAGACAAGTTGACAAAGTGAATAAAGGGAAAATCAGACATCCATCCGTTCGTAGCAATTGCTACGCTAGCCCACGCTAGCCCTACGCTAGCCCTACGCTTCCACGTTAGCGTTACGTTTCCTACGCTAGCCCTAATCCACGCTAGCCCTACGCTTCCGTTCAAACAAAGGTCTTGAACGAAGCAGAACTGTTAAAGCTATCGTCTCATGCCCCAAGAGGTCCACTTTGGGCAGCCAGATGTGGTATTCTCACCCGTGCTCTTGGGACAAAGGAACGACAACACAGTAGTGCAAACAATCACAAGTGCATTTATTGCACCTCTCATAGACTAATGCTTGCTAGCCGAGTTGCTATCCACAAAACATTGCCGATGGGCGCGACAAATCGCGGAAGTCAGACTCACCGCGACCGGATAACAAGCGAATATGTTCGCCCCATGTTGGACACCAACGCCTGGTCGTTCGCGCGTACGGTCACGGGAACGATGGCGCGTTCGAACGAAGCCTCGCGAGACGGTCTCGCAGAAGCATGGATCGCCGCACGCGCGGAACGTCCGCGCCACTTGCCGAATCGAGGCCAAAGAGGAAGCGCCTTCTCCAATCCGCGCCCAAGTAACCCCGCCGTTAGGTGGGGTTAGCAGAGCCACACTCGCGCCATCTCTCGCAATGCGCTTCAACCACCCCGACTGCCGAAGGCAGCAGGCCACGCGGCGAAGCCGGATTACAGGAGACTGGAGTTATGCGGGAAAACAACCTACCAGAGGACGCGTGAGAGTCGCGCATCCCCACACAGTCCAGAGGATATCGTTCAGGGAGCTCCAGACGCCATTCTATCGACGCGATGTAAAGGTCCAAACGGCTTTCTCACGTCGCGCTTTTCCTTTCTGCAGCACTCCTGCCATGTACACAAGCTGTAAACCCCTATCCTCCCCCCCCCCCCCCCCCCGCCTCATGCGGCCTGTTAGATAACAGCAGCAGCAGTGAAAAAGTCAAATTCAGAGGCAAAAAAGCTTCGCTTTTGTGAAAAGATCAGTTAGGACCTTTATTCCGATCATACGATCTCTGCGTTGCCGTTATCTCGGAGAAATGGCTTCGACGAGACGTGAACAAACAGCTTCTTTTTGCCTCTCTCGTAGACGTGTTATCTATCGCAAGGACCGTGGTACACAATGTGGGGTAGAATAGCGGTTCTTGTCTAACTGTTTTACCATGTGTTCAGTTACCCACTATCAACAATAAGCTCGAAGGTGCATTATGTAAAAGTACTTCTGAGGTAACCAAATTGTTTTCGCAGGACTTTACAGGCCACCTGGTGCTCATCGAGTCTTTTTTGTTTGATTTGTATGACAATGTCGACAAATACCGGAATCAAAATTTTATAATTGCTGGTGACTTCAATCTTCCCAGTAATGATTGATTTTCTGTGATGACTAGATCCTCCCATGAGAATTGTTCTGAAATTTTATTAGATGTGCTGTTGGCATATAAGCTTACCCAAACACTAGTTTCTTCCACACATGAAACGAGCACAACGCCTTCAACATTGCACTTATGTTCAACGAGCTTCTGTGAATTAAAATCGAAAGTTCTAGAAGGCATTTCCAACCAGATAAAATTTTTTTACCAGTGTCCTTCCGTGCAAGTTTCTATTATAGCATCCGTGCATTCATGAATATTTAAAACTGTGACGCAGCTGACGAATGAAAAATTTAGCTTTATTTGCATGCAGCAACTGTCATATGCAGTTGCTGCATGTCGGGACACCTGGTGGAATATAACTGAACAGCAATGCAAAATTTGTACGTATCGACGCTACGCGGCGCACATGTCACATCTCGTGTCAAATGGCACGATACATTGCTGCTGCTGCCGATGATGATGATATAATTGCATTGCCTTTGAAACGGGACGGTGAAAAACAGTCACTGCAGAAGGGTAATTGGAAATCGGAGTGAGCAGCCTTCTTCCTGCAGTGGACTTAAAATAGGTTGATGATGATGATCCTGATTAAATTTATCAGGCATGCCATACATGCTCTTATTACATCAATTTTTTTCTTATTTTTATTTTTCTTCTTGAAGACTTCCTTATCTACGTCGTACCGCTACCTATGCAACTGCTACATGAGGTGCCTCCTGATGTTATAAAATGCAACTGCAATGCAAAGGACGCACGTGTATACGCTACGCGGCGCGCATAGTGGCACGGTACGGTGATGATGATTTATTGCCATCCCCTTTGAAACGAGGCGATGACAGTCACCTAGCCAGCTTGATTTAATCACGTACATAATATTTTTTTCTAGAATTCTTGTATGCATCTCCTCAAACTTCTATTTCTTGATCAAACCTTCTTTAACTCCCTAGTACCGCTACCTACCTTTGCATCTGCTACATGGCATTCTACATGATATAATAATATGCAACTGCAATGCAAAATGTGCACGCATGGACGCTAGGCTGCGCGCATGTGACATCGTGTGTCTCCTCGCTCGTAGGACGCGTTTATTGGGCATCTTTACGCGGAATGCTTGCAAGCGCTGGCGTGGCTCAATGATAGCGTAGCTGACTCACACGCAGTGAAGCCGGGTTCAATGTGGGCGGGCACTGTCTTTTTCTTTTTCTTATTCCCTGCGATAGTTGCTATGGACACCGGCGGCAGCGGACACCATCGCGAACCAAAACGGCTATTGGAATGAGTCCATAAGAGCTTTCGCTGTAATAATGCTCGGGGTAAGAGAAATCGTCAATAACGTGTCCGAGCAAGATTGTGTACTCGGGAAACTAACTGCGTCACACGGCCGAGAGGCCCCGCGCACGTCCTCTTAACCGCCAGCCACTGTTCCTCCGCGAGGCTGCAAATAATTCGCACTTCAAACTTTTCCTGTTACCCAAATAAGGCGGTAAGCACAAAAATAAAATTATTAGCGCGTAATTTTATACGCTTTTCCTCGCCTATTATAGCGGAATTGCGAAAGCCTAATTCTTTATTGAAGTGCAATAAAATGCTTGCTTCGCTGCAACTATTTAACGTCAACTTTTACTTCAGTTGGCAGTGAAATTTTATGAGTAAAACGGACTCAGCAGTGAAATGAACTGAACACTTCTGGATAACTAATTAATTATGGAGTTTTATGTGCCAAAACCACGGTCTGATAATGAGGCCCGCCGTCGTGGGGGACTCCGGAGCAGCTGGGGTTCTTCAACGTGCACCTAAATCTAACTAGGCGGGTGTTTTCGAATTCCGTGCCCATCGAAATGTGGCCGGCGTGGCCGGGATTCGATCCCGCGACCTCTTGCTTAGCAACCCAACACCATAGCCACTAAGCAACCATGGCGGGTAGACTTTTGAAGAATGAAATGCTCAGACTCCATACGCTTTGTCCATGTCTGTTGCACACCTCATTGCTTCCGTCGATGAAAAAACTCAAGAGCAGCAGACGCTCCGGAGGTATCAAGTACAACGCCATATTGAAAAGGCCGCATGACGACGATTTTGTTTGCTTCTGTGATTGGCAGGCGGGGTAACACAACCGCGCGCGGTCCGTGTGCCTTGGTCGCCAACTTCTGATTTTTTGTTTAAGTTGTACGCTACTATAGAAATCTACTATAGATAGAGGCCTTCATTCTGTATTGGACATAAAAGAGGCTGATGATGATGATGGAAATCTATTTTGCACTTGCGTTTGTTTACTTGCTCTTGGCAATATTCTTGCTGCGCTTCTTTCCTGCGCGAGTCCATTCCATGTATAATTCCTTGTTTGCCAAGTAAAGAAGAGGTGTATCTCACAGGCGTACTACCTGTGAGATACACCTTATTTCATTACTCTTTTGCGGGTTTACGCGTCTATATGCCGAATGGCGGGCGTTATTCACATTTGTACTAGTAAAGGTACCCCTCCCCCCTCATTTGCATAGAAAACTTACCTTGGGTTGCACCCCCCCCCCCTTGAAAAAAAAGAAATCCTGGGTACGTGCCTGACTCATGTTATATGATGGTGCGTTTCGATGATGCCGCTGCTTAGTGGAAGATGAGCACGCGCCCATGCGTGCTGAAATACGTCACGTAATTTAACAGTCTCACGTTTGGTAGTCCTCCTACGTAGACGTGGTCGATGACGCAGCTTGCTCTCGATGCCAACCATTATCAACCGTGATCTGGGGCGGCGTCTGCGCCCGCGGCTGCACATGGGGCGGCCACGCGAGCGCTATCTTGAAAGCCAGTGCACCGAGTGCTGATAGCTTTGCGCTGTGTTCTCGCCGCTTAATCCGCGTTGAAGCGAGAGAAACCACGAAGGTCAATTTGCTCGCTGCTGCGAGTGCCACCTCGAAAGCGATCGTCTTACGTGACGCACGGACGGACGAACAAACGGGTTTCCTCGTCGGATGGGCATAAAAATGCTTAGACACTTAAAAATCTATAAAATTGTTCGACCGCAGGATTCAAAGAGATGACCCTCAACACAACAGCCCGATGTCCCCACCATTAGACCACGGGCGCATAGCCCAGTATGTGGAATAGAACAACCTTGAGCATTTCCCACGTGCATGCCAACGCGTTCAGAGGCCTGGTGCGCTTTATTACAATATCGACTATACGAATAATCCATGGGATCTTTACGGTCGTCAATAAAAACACATAAATGTACTGATTGCCTTAGGTGTAATACGTTTCCTGAAGAACATCTCACGTTAACTATATACGCTTTGCCTTTGCGTCAGAACGTGAACCCCAGTTGACGAAATTGGTCTAGGCGTGTTCGTGTTCCAATCGCACAGACTGAAGCAGCTGTATTCGAAGGCCTCAAGTTAGACAGTTTTGCTTGCTGGAACGAATTGTAACACAGCCATGCGGACCCTGCCAGCTTGGACCATCGTTTTCCCACAGTTAATTATAATCCGTTTCAGACATCAGGTGCGACGTTGAGGAAACTGTGCAAGAAGTTCGGTCACGATTAGGGAGTTTTAGAAATGGGAAGCCAAGTGATTTGGGGACCCAAGAAAATTGCACGCCGCAAGTGCACATGGGCAGAACACAAGCCAGTCTTGTGTTCTTGCGTTCGCGTTGACCAAAAGCAAAAAAATCGAGAACTTGCGTTGTTCCAGGTGATTTTAGGTGTTTTTAGAGGCAAGAGATTTAGGCCAACGTCAGAAGACGCTAGCTCAGCTCCGGTAGGCGTCACTGAACCAGCCTTGGCTTAAAAAAGCGTAGAAACAAGTTGTACAAACAATAACATATTCATTATTTCTATTAGAAACTATCCCAAGCCTTCTTTTTTATTTTCGTAAAACGCGTTCCTTTATGTTTCATTCGTAAAAAAAAAGACTCTTGCTGTTGTTGTTGTGTACTTCTTTCTTTTTTTTTTTTTGCTTTGAAGCGACTTCCATTTTCACCACTGCGTTGCCACGAAGCGCAACGCAACGCTGCCCTTGTCCCAGTTCTAAATCTCCGACACTCTTCCGAACCCAAGAGAAACCAACGCAACGCGTCTTGCGATCCCAATACTAAAACTCACGAATTCATCATTCCGCGCGTTCCGTCAATACTTCCGTGGGCGCCAACGGCGTTTGCTCGCGCGAGCATCCACGTGAGCCTTCCGCGACGGGCTGCCAAAGAAAGAAAAAAAAGTGCAAATAAAAACAACTGAAAGCAAATTGATCTAAAACGAAGCATTAGCAGCCGTATACCCCAGTTTGCTTGTTTCTATATAGGCTTTTTTTTCATTCAATACTGAGCCCGTATAAAGAGTACTTTCGCAAGATTGTGCTAAAAACATCGATCTATTTCCAGGTGCAAACGCAGCAACTGCTAAAAGCATCTCTTATCGCCACTGCGTTGCGCCCGATGTCTGAAACGGAGTATTTATAAAAGCCATGGTAGTGCCCGTCGATGCGGAGTTTCTCTAGAGAAGCATCACGACGCTCACATCGCGCGAACATCCCTCCGCGCGCTGTAATTGTCAGAGCACCAGCCGAGAAGCTCTCGTGAAACGCTGATCTCACTGTGAAGCAAGGCGCATCTGCATATACTCGCCAAAACCACTCCGTTAATAATAATATTTGGGGTTTTACGTGCCAAACCCACTTTCTGATTATGAGGCACGCCGTAGTGGAGGACTCCGGAAATTTTGACCACCTGGGGTTCTTTAACGTGCACCTAAATCTAAGCACACGGGTGTTTTTGCATTTCGCCCCCATCGAAATGCGGCCGCCGTGGCCGGGATTCGATCCCGCGACCTCGTGCTCAGCAGCCCAACACCATAGCCACTGAGCAACCACGGCGGGTCAACCACTCCGTTAGTTCAGGCGCTAGTAAAAACGTGCTACATGCATGTGCGGCGCACGCTGCGCAACTCAACGCCGGTGACGGCCATGACACGGCACTGTGAAAACGGGAGAGGCCGAGGCGAAGCGACAACGCCGACGCAACTGAGCAGTTCAAAAGCGCGAAGCGGACGCACACATCGTGCCCGCCATTGAGTGTTGTTGCGTACTCCAGGGTAGCGTACCGTACTGCTGCCGAGTTGTAGTGGCGCCTGCCTATCGAAGCTCGACCGACGTTACTTATTGGGTAGCGTGGCGTTGTCGGCGGGCTGCAGGCATCCGGTAGACCATGTCGACCAAGCAAGGGCGAGACGATTTCTAGTGCGAAACTTGCACGGTTTATTCAAAGGCAGATGAAAGAAAATGAGAAGAGCATGAAGTGATCAAAAGTACATTTCGGAGCCCCTTAAATAGGCTCTCTACAATCGTGGGCGGGAACTTGCTGCCGTCGATGTCACGTGACCGGCACAGAAAGAGGGCCCCTCCTCCTTTGGTTATACCGAGTCTGCTGCAAGGAGGAGGTCGTCCCGCCTCCTGGAATTGTAGACGCCTGTCCGTCCCTTCTGCGCGTTGCGGGTTCGTGGAAGTTCTCCTGTAGTTTGTTCGAGGAAAGGGTCTCTCTAAACTCGCACGCACACACAAAAGAGGCGTGTACACTGCGGGGCTTCCGCCAGACCGGTAGACACTCGATATGGTCATGGCGAATTAGGAAGTCACGCTTCATTTCGACGAGGCCTGGTGGAAGAAGGTCGGGCGAGAGAAAAGTCATTTCTGCACGTGGTGCGGGACGCCAACCATCGCAGGACAAGTTACGCCTCATTTCGACGAACAACGTCGCGTGAGAGATGGTCGGTTGAAATTCCTTTCTGCACGTGGTGCCAGACGCCAACCCTAACAGCGTGCAGCAGTATGGGCGAAGGCAAGGTAGACACTACAGGGTAACAACGCCGACAGGAGCCTGCAGTTGGAGCCGATGCTGCTTGAGGCCGTCGAGTTCTGTGCATACACGTACACGCGCCGCAGCACTCGTGTAGACTGATAGTCAGTTTATGTTTTATGCAATTCACACTGCCACTACAGCCTTACTTCGTGTAATATCCTTACATGTTCCTATCGCATTCGTTGCTGCGCCCTCAGGGTGACATTGTTGTTTCTTCGATAACTAAATCAACAGTTCTGAGGACACCCAAGCACTTCTTACGAGTGTTGAATGCGAATTGAACGCCGCTGAGCGGTCCTGCGAGTTTTCCGCTGCCAGTAACGTTTTCGAGCTTTGCTGAGGGGTTGCTTATCGAGTATTTATAGAGTTTAGCATGTTGGCGGCAGAATGGAATCATTGGCGATAATGGTCAGAAATCAAGCGCAGTTATTTTAAAGCAGTGCGTTCGCTAACGTCTATGACGAGAGTCAAGCTCACGATGTCATCTTCGGTGTCCACGATGTCTTCATCCCCATTCAGCTGGTCTGCTGCCTGCCTCTTCGCGCGTTTTGCTGCGTTCTTCCGCTCCATTACTTTGCCTGCGGTGTACTGGCGTGGACGGCCACGCTTCCCTACTGCCGAGGTTGCGGCCGCCACCGATGTAGATGCTTCAGACTTCATAGCGGTACGTGCTGCCTTAGCCAGCAAGCAGCACCAGCCTGCGGTGCGAACGCCGCATGCCACCGACGTCCTGCGCGACGAGAGACCGAGCAAGCAGCAGCGACCACCAAGGCTGGCAGGCGAGCGCTGCAGCTAAGCCCTGTAGGGGATAGAGTTAGAGATACGGACTGCGCGCCGGCCTTCGAGAGCGAGGTAGAGGTGGCGTCGTGGCGATGCCCTCTTCCCTCAGGCAACACTTGGCGCGCTGAGGCAGCAGCAGGGGTTCCCTTTCGCGCGCTCTGCTCCGCCGAGGCGCTCTCGTGACGTAGCCTTTACGTGGCGTGCGTAGCAGCCAATGGGAATTTAGGTGCCGTTTCGCTGCTACAGACACCGGCTCTTTCGCTCAATAGGCCAATTGATACTTTCACACGAATAAAGTTGTCCAACGGCCGGATTCAAACAGAGGACGTCTAGCACGGAAGCATGATGCTTTACCCTAAGGCCACGGACGCTTTTCCTTCATAACGGCGTGCCTCGTAATTGGATCCTTGTTTTCACAGCTCAAACAACACGTCATTACACGTCAAAATTTGGGCCGATCTCGAAATTGTGCAGTCTCAAAATGTGTACCGATCCCAAAGATTGTGCAGTAAAGAAATTACGAGTCCGACACTCTTCCTCCTCTTCATCTCACGCGAGGAGTGACGCGATTAAGTGCAGTGTCGGGTGACTCCGCCCCTAGTTCACCCCGAACTCCCTCAGGAAGTAGTTTTCATAAACTTCAACTGTATGTTGAATCGCCTTCCAACTTTTTTATTCTTTCTCTCTCTTGGGGGTGGACAGCAGCAGCACAGCCGCGAAGTCGGTTTTTCTGCGAGGAGTGATGCTTTCAACTCACGGGATCAAGGTTTAGCGAATAAGGGCGCGAGCCACCCGTCAGAATGAATGCTCAAATCTCAGCGTCCGCTCCATACATAGCAGTGAACGCTGTGGAAGCTACGCAAGAAGTTCGCTCAAGAAAAGATATAACTCCGCGCGCTCCGTCCACGCTTCGCTGCGCGCCAACAGCGTTCGCTCCGGCAAGCATGCACGTTAGGCTCCTGCGACAGGTTGAAAATAAAAAGAACCCCAAACAAACAACTAAAATAAAATTGATGTAAAACAACGCATTACCAGCCGTATGCCACAATGTGCTTGTTTCTAATGATGGCAACTTGTTTCATTCATGACTGAGCCTATATAAAGAACCGTTGAACACAATTGCGGCAAAAAAAAAAAACGTAACTATATCCAAGTCCGAACGAAGCCACCGCAAGAAGTCTCTCTAGTTTCCACAGCGTTGACTGCTATGTATGGAACGCAGTATAGGTATCTGTACCCGCCGTGCTTGCGTAGAGCCTATACTGCTGGGCCGCTAAGCACGACGTCGCGGGATCAAATCCCGGCCGCGGCGGCCGCATTTCGATGGGCGCTAAATGCGAAAACACGCTTGTATTTCGATTTAGCTGAACGTTAAAGAACCCCAGCCGGTCCAAATTATTCCGGAGCCCCTCTCTACGGCGTGCCTAATAATCAGATCGTGGTTCTGACGCGCAATACGCCATAATGTACCACTAGCATATTCCTTTACCTGCGAGTGTTGCTGAAAGCTTGCGCGTGACGGCGTGCACGAGGCGGCTCGCGCGTGGTCTTTAGTTGGGCGCTGCAGCGATGGTTCCGCTATCCGCGAGAGAACACCATCATATTCGTTGCTTGAGAGGGATGACCGAGGTTTGCAGCAGTGCGAGAACACCATCAAATCTCTCTTCTGAAGAAAGGTACAATGCTTGCTGGAACTTTGGTCACATTGAACTAACAACACTACGTTTTGTCTAATGAACTTCTTTTGAGCTTCGAAACAATACAGATTATTAAACGAATTATTGCCCGAGACGCCATGCGATGCGCACTGGAAGTATAAAGTGATGTAGGGGACTATAAGAATAATGTATCACAAACGACGTAAGATTAGAGTGTACGGTAATTAATTGTTGGAGTATATTAGAGCCTACATGTTTCTTATGGTTGCAATGACAAGAAAAAGACATGAAGACAAAACATGAATGCCACAAGCGCTAGTGGTGTACATTTTGTACGTCTTCTTATGCTCGCATTTTTCGGGTCTCATTACTATTGCTACTAGTCAAAAATTTTCTTCGGGGGAGGTGGGGGGGAGGCCGCATGCCGCAAAGGAAGAAAAAGAATATTAGCTGACGCAATCTTATATTGACCGTCGACAGTAATTCATTAACCATTGAATCAGCGTAGGAAAAAGCGCATTGCCACTGTCAAAACTAGTTATCTACGAGGCCTATAGTGGGGACTCCCCTTTTGCACTTGATGATGCTGATCATGATTTATTGGCGTGGTCTTTGAAACGGGGTGGTTGCAAACAGCCACCGAGCATGCTTGACGTAATCACGAATGCTGTGCATGTTTTTTATTCTAGCAGTTTTGCATACAACTCCTTAATTTTTAAAGCGAAGGCCTTTCTAGGCTCGTGGTGAAGTTTGTGTCAGCGGACCACACCGCCGCGGTGTCCGCCGAGGCGTCGTCACGCCATATTGTTGCGACTCGGGGTCCGAAGACGTGTGATACTCTTTCCTCGTGGAAAAGTGAGTGAACGTGAGGCTTTGTCCGATGTTCAGGACGTTAGAGAAACACGTATATATTTACAAATGTACAAGACAATGCAAAAACAGAAACGTTGATTATGAAGCGGTAGTCACCGATTACTCCCGCCGTCCCAAGCTCCTTTTATGCCTTGCGTGATCATTGTTTAGTCAGTTCCCCCAATCCGGTGTCTGGGTGGCCGATGACATCAGGTCCCACCAATCCGGTGGAGGCCGCTGACATCAGGTCCCGGTAATGTGGAGGTAGGTGGCCCTTTTCGCTGGCACCGATCGTGCTCCGAGAGGGGATGGCCGAATCATCGCACTGAGTGCGTCTCTGGCTTGGACAAGCCAGTTTGTGCTGGTTACAGGTGACAGCCGTATTAGTGCTAATCGCTCAAAGCCCTCATGAACAAGGTATTCCCGCGCTGGTCCTAATTAATCTGTGTTAAGATCCATTTTGACGAGGCCGTCGGCCCATTTCCCATAATCGTGCGAGCGGTGACGCAGGGGTGTCGCGGAGTGAACGGCCGATCACAACAATATGAAGACCGATTAAAGACAGACTAAAGAATGAAAAATGATTGATAGTGACAGTTAGTGATTGATAGCGCTATAATAGAGATTGGTAGAGGTTAAGAATGACTAGTAATTACTAAAAATGAACTCTAATGACTTCTAATGACTACTAATGACAACGAAACGACCAACATGTCTAACGACGGCTTGTAATGACCAAAGTTGATCAGAAATTACTACAACTGTATAGTAATTAGTAGTAATGACTAAAACGACTACAATGACTAAGAAATGACCAATATGTCTAACGACTACAATCAGTTAGAAGTGACTAAAAATCCTTAATAATATCAAGTAATGACTAATAATGACTGAAATGAGTTGGGATGACTACTAATAACTACCCAATGACCAATATGTCTAACGACAACTTGTAATGGCAATTCATTAGTAATGACAAAAACGCTTAGTAATGACCAGTAATTGCTAATAATGACTGAAGTGAATTGTGTTGACTATTAACGACTATGATATGACCA